>NC_073734.1:15933228-16013228 GCF_023634155.1 Falco peregrinus
TCTGTTTTCCCCAGGATGGTCCTTCCTGTTTTTGAAGGTCTTGGGTTTTAGCACCCTATCCCTCAAGCACTGGTCCACTACCACCATCAGCAGAGAGAAGGAGTTCCAGATAGATCTAATATACATCTACACTGCCAATAAATCAGGTAGAGATAGCTTTATTATTCCTATTTCATGGGGAAATTGCTGATCAGCTCTGCTTGTTATCTGAGATAAAGGCAAGAGGAAAAATAGTGGAGACTGACAATCAAGACAAGGCACACATTTCCCAATGAAGGCATCTTCTAAAGAGAAGTTCCTTTAATCAATTCATTTATTTTTTTCTTAATACTTGATCTAACTTTTTTTAAAAAGCTTTTCTCTCACTGATTTCTACAGCTTACAAAACCCAAACCAAACAAAAACCAGAAAAAAACAAACCGCAACTTCACCAAATACTGTGCAACCCACAGCAACATCATCAGCAACTTCTCATTCATTCAGTGACATAAATCGTATCAAACAGACATTTCCCAAGAGACTACCTATGGATAGTTCCTGTAAGCACCGTCTTTCACGAGACTGCTCAAAGCAGCAGTTTGTTACTGAAATGGATCGGCAGGGCTGTGGTCCGAGTACTCGGGCAGTCGGGACGCAGGTGTACTGTTTCTTCCCACAGACCTACCTGGTACTGGGCAGCAGCACCCGAGAGATAACCTGGATGGATGCAAAGCCGACTCTTCATCTTCAGTTTGCATGCTGCTTGCTTTGGCTTTCAAGGACTGAGTTGATTCGTTGTATTAGATTATTCTGTTTCATGTTTTCTGCTCACACACGTAGCACTGTCATCTCCCAAACCAGGTAGGTCAGGGATGCTGGAGGGGCCAGCTTCCTCTGCCAATTCCTTCCTGCCTTCCCTTGCCTTCTTGCAAGACTGTGGGATGACTTTTCTCTCAGCTTCATTTATGAAGTACATCTTCCAGCATCTGTACTGTTTTTTCCCAGCTTCTATTGCTCTCTGGCACATTCTTTTCTTCACTTTCTATTAACACCCCTAGTATCCCTGAAAGTTTCAAATTTTTAACTCTATCTATCAAAGCTAATAAAACAAGGCTCTAGACAATGACTGACCTTGTCATACAGGTCTGGAAAAAAAAGGGAGACACAAAAAATTTTAAAACAGTATTATTACTGATCCAGCTAACAGGAGACAGACCAAATATGCTTATCTTTTTGTAGGGGCTGAAGTAATTTAAATGGATGATGTAATTGTCCATCCTTTTTCCATGCGAGTAAGGAATCTGCATTCAAGCCGCTCCAGGTTCAGCTGTTTTTCCAGCTGGAAAGATGGAAAAAATCAAAATATCCATTTGCTCTCCGAAGAGGAAGCAACCAGTCTTTATACAACATAAATTAGTTTATCCAGATCTAATATTTCATATTTAGCGTAGAAGCTGATCCAGAATCTTGGCTCCATACAGGTGAAAGGCAGGCTGCTCGTATATTGGTGGGTCAATCCTACTTAACTACATCTAGGACTGCCTAGGTGGAAACTGTTTCTATAAGAACAAAATTAAGAGGAAAAAAAACCCTGAAAGGTCTGAATGCAATCACCAGCCAAACCTTTCTTCAAATGGACATTATTCAGGTACCAATGTGGCCTGAAAAGTTATTGAAGTGAGGCTGCACAGTGTTCATATAACCAGGAATATCAAGGTTTCTTCCTCCAGTGTCCCCTCTCTCGTGATGCTGGCTTCTGTCATTACAGATATTTCTTTGCCAGACACCAGATTGTTTTGGGAACTAATCACTTCTCCCCATAAACTTTTTCTTGTCCTGGACACACAGTTCTCCCCTGCCCCTGTGACTGTAACAACAGAAAGCAGTTGATACCTGTGTACCATCATTCTCCAGTCCCAAGCTGCACTGACCACTGATAGCTCTGGCTTAGAGAAACCTAAAGGGCAATTAGAAAACAGAAACTAAATAACTTGGGTGGTCATTCAGGAAACATTATTTTCTATTTGAAAACTACCTCCATGCAAGTATCACGGGTCTCAGAGTGAAATCATGGTACATGCCTTTTCTAGGGCTATTTATCCAAAAAATAACTGGTGATGTAAACAGAAGGTGTGACTTTGAGGAATACATAGGTACCCACAGTAGAAGCTGGGCACCTAATTGTCATGATCACTGAATATTATTTAAGTTATTATGTGGTCTAAGCATATAAACAAATAATATCATGACCAAATTTAGGAGCAATAACAACAGGGGAGACTAGATGTCTTTGTCCCAGTCCATCCAAGAGGAAGCTGCTGCGCACTGAGAGAGGACTTTGTTGGGCCTCTCAATCAGCAACTTTAATGTTAGATGAAATTGTTTCACCATAAAAAAAACCTACTACCTTAGTACCACTAACAGACAGCCAGCTTCAACCGCAAAGCCCACTAGACTGGGTATAAACAGATCAGTATTTTGATGAGCAGCTCACCTGGATTTTTCTTTTTTTAATAAAAATATCAACAGACTTGATTTTAGAATCATTTTTCAAAAGCAGCCCAGGTAGGTCTGGGTTTTGGGCATACAAATGATGGAATATTTGCACCTGGCAGTTCTGTGGAAGAGACCAATGAAATGGAAATTTCCCAAAGTTGCTAGAGCAGTTCTTTAAGAGAACTGAGGGGGAAAACACATACACACACACGCATGCACACACATATATACACACACGTGGGAAGAGATTTGCCTTCCAACGCGAATTATCCTACAATCCTATGAACCACATTGTCTCAAAGGCAAGATGATGATTGCTCCTTACATAACAGTATTTCAGAGCGTACTGTTTGTCCTTCCAGAGACACAGGTATGGGACACTCATCCAGAGCAGCAGCAGAGATCACATGTCTCCGGCAAGGAGCAGGAGCACGCCAAAGCCCCAGAAAGCAGTAAGACCTCCTTGGTTACCCAAACAAGTGGATCATGCTGGGGTCAACAGGAGCAGAAACAAGGGATCAGCTCGGCCAGGACTAGCTGCAGAGATAGAGACGGAGCCTGTGAGCTCCTGCTCACCTGCTACAGCCCCACGGTGGGTTTCTGCATCCTTCTCCGCGGTCCCTCACACAGAGCGAATACCACTGCAGGTGACTTTACCAAGTTGCTTTGCTTTATTCATGTTTACACATTCAGGTATGCCTACACATACGCTGACACAGGGCCACATATTTCTGATATTTTCATTTGTTGCAACATTGCATACACGGTAAATACATCCATCCTGCTGCAGTAAATCATCATTTTACAATGAATATATACCTAGATTATTACTGTAATGCTGATGTACTGAACCATTAGTATAAAAAAGCAAGCAGGTTATAAAAATGATGCAAAGACTCCCATAAAGTGAGAAACAAAACCCAAACTACTGTAGCAAACATTAGCACTGAGATAAGTAAATTAGCGATTATTCTGGAGATAAATTAGCGGGTAGATAGAGGCACGTAAAGTATATGTTGCTGCTTGTATCTTTTTCAGTTGGGAACTGTGAGCTGCGTCTTCCAAAATCTATGTAGCGTCAGTGCAATAATACGAATGGATATTTAAGACTAGGCTATGACCATGACTCTAAGGCAATTGCCTTCCATAGAAGTCAGCACACCAGCAAATTTCATCCTTATTAACTTTGCTGCTTTTATACATCGCACTAATTAAAAACCCTACCATAAAAGTTGCTCTCAGATACTTTGCATAGAGTAAATATGCTGTGGGAATCCGGTATAACTGCAAATTTGCCTCTAACTAGAAAACAGTCAGTGACCCTGAAGAGATCAATTTTTAGGCAGCAATACAAGGTACCCATGGAACAGAGAGATTAACTCTTCTCAGCATTTTCAGACTCCCAGTGAAATCAAATCTTCAGAGAAAAACGTATATCCAGAGTGGTTTTGGAATCCAGACCTAAATATATGGAGAAACTTTCAAAGGAGGTCATTTATTTGACATAATTGTGCGAACATCCCTTTAAGCTGTGCAAACCAGAAAGATCATTTCAAAATATTAACTTATTTCTTCCTATCAACAACAATGCAATTAATTCCCCTCAATAAAGATTGTTTTTGCAAAAGAGCAATAAGGTGCCTCTGCAGGGGGCATCATTATCATTAAATAATCACACCCCAGGAGACGCGAGGCACTCTGCTGCACCATGTACATTTTAACACTCCAGAGTATGATTAGTTTGTGTTAACCACACCCCAGCATAGCTAATTGGGAAAAGAGTCTATAAACTGAGGAGATTTCTGTATTTATTTTATTATATTTTTGGAAGTGACAGTGAACCTGGGAAGTTTCTCACTGGTCCCAGGGAACAGGTAGCCAGGACTGACCCCACCAGGCAACGTCTCCCTGCGGCTGCAGTGGAGGCAGCAGGAGACCATCACGCCAACTTGCTGTGGCAATGCACGTCAACATCCGCAGCCTCAAAAAATTACGTGAGCGAATCCGCATGCATAACGAGGAGTTATGGCTTTGGGATGCTATGTTTTTTCGATAAAAAAACAACACAGGCCCAGCTGTCCTGCGCATATATGCAGGGAAACAGACACACAATATTTTAAGGGAATTGCTGCTTCTGATCTGCTGGATGGTTTATGTCACTTTGGACAGTCTGCTGTGATATATGGCAAACTTTTGGAAATGGATGGATTTTAAAGAAATACATAAGTTCAGAACACAGATAATTGCTTTGCATGGTGCCATAGTTGCCCTGAGGACACGGTGGTTGGTTTTTTCTGTTTAAAGCAGCAGTCTTTACCACAGAACACATTCTGGAAATTAGATACCTCCATTATGATGAGAACTTATGACGATTATACTCTAGATCTGTTGATTTTCCCTCGCTGAAAAGAACACTGAAGAAAATTCTGTAAGAATCATAGTTTTGAACATAATTTGGTTGTGAATAAAGTAGAAACCAGCTCATCATTTTGGAGATGAAATTCAAGCCTTTTTTGACAGCCGCATGCATGACTTCAAAGGCAACCACATAGGCACAGGATCAGCACTGCAGATCTAGAACCATGTGTGAGGGTAAAGCAGCTCAATAACTGTCCCAGTGTGGGTCAAGCCTCACTGCTGGAGACCCACCAGCCCCTTTCTAGGATACTAAATGCCCCCCATTAGTTTCTGCAGGAAAGGGAAGGGGGGCTGCAAGGGAATTGCACCTCTTCGAAGAGGTGGTGGGGACACCACGGAGATGTCTGTCTCCCTTGGGTGCTGAGGGCACACGTCCAGGACAAGGCCACATGGCCAGTGACAAAGATGACACCATAGTCACTTGAAGACCATAGGAAACTATGACCACAAGAAGTCCTTCCTACATGCAAGCCCTCCAAGGGGAGGACATGACCAGTAGACCTGTGTGGAGGAGACTAGTGAGCAGCATTAGTTGCTCGTAGCTTGGACTATCTATATTCAATGCTGTCATCCATTTCTTCTCATCAGTTTAGAGAAGAGACTGCAAATTTTTTGTAAGACGTATAGGCTAGACACACCGAGTCTTACTAAAGTGCCCTTGTTCCTCAGCAGCAGCCAAGAATTCTGCTGGGTGCAGGGCTGTCATTAAAGCTGAATTAGCAAAGCTTCTCCCACTTCCTAATCAGACCAAGTTGAACAATGGTTGTTCAAGAGAATAAAACAAAAATGAGAAAGGAATTAGAGATACAGGAATTCAAATGAAGCAAACAATACCATATGCATGAGCAAGGAATATACTTTTTGTTAACACAGGTTATTTTATAATCAATATTTAAAGTAATTTTATCAGTAAGCGTAACTGATACTTCATGACTATGTATGCGTAGCCAGTAAGCTATAGATTTATAAATATGAGGGTTATCATGACTTCAGTGTAGCAAGGCACAGCCGTTTTAAAATTGAAATTGTCAGATTTTATCAGTTATCTCTCTCCACAGGATAATGTAACTTTACAATTACTTAGCTCATAAAGAACTAATTTCGTTCAGCTTCCAATAAATACTTTCAAAATAGGAGTCTATGGCAAGATTTCTCGAGTGGTCAAATCATGAACAATAATGGTCACACAGACTTTGAAGGAAAGTCTTGATAATGAGATTAATACCTGCAGGCTTCCCACACAAAGATTTAGTTTTATAAGCAATTAATAATACCCTCTTTCCTCTATTTTTTTGTATTACAAAAGAAAATAAGTTATTGATTTCAACTGTAAAAATATCTATTTGCATTGCTGATTGTATGCTCTACTAGAACAATCAGAATTAATTGGAGCAAAATATTTTATTATTTTTAGACCGGTAAAGATTTCATATATTTTAGCATTTGTATCTGATTAGAACAGTCTGCTTACCAGCACTATTAGGAGCACAGAGCAGAATACCATACTCAATCCACGCCACAATGCTGTTGGCACTGTACTGACTTGGGGCTACCCCTTTGAAAGCTTTCCCCAACTTGAAGTTTGACAAACCCACTGTAGCGTCACAAAAAGAACTTTAAGCCTGATGAGTATTAGCAACTATTACGCAGTTCTTACTACATTCTGGATACCTTCTTAATATTAAGAGTGAAACAGCAGACAGTCAGTGACCTATGGGAATTTTGCTACTTATTTCCATTTATTTTACCTGATAAACCCCATTCTTCCCTCTGTGCCTGTATGCAGGAGGAAGCTCACCCTGCAGAAGGTCAGGTGAAGCATCTGAGTTTTGCCTGCTTAAATAGCTGATGTAGGAAGACCACCTGCCTTTAGGTGGTGGCTCTACTCTCGGGAGGGAAGCAAGTCAGATGCCTGCAAGTTAGACAACCTGGATACTCTTCACCTGCAATAGGGCAAAGCCAGGTGTGATGAAAGAGCCAATTCTGTGACGAAATAAAGTAATTCCCACCATACTTCATCTTTCTCAGTTCAGTATGCTTCTAAACAGATCACTAAATTTGCTATGAAACCAAATATAAACTTTATCTTTAAATTGTATGCATGATTATCTTAAATTACCTGTTTTGTGAGAACAGCTTTTCTGTGAGTATAATGGTTTCAAATGTAACACTAAGGCAACCTAGCGATACCACTTGATGAACTAGTTGATGAACTAGTCATGCAATATACTGCACTCATTTAAAAATTTATATTCATACTCAGGCCCTCAGTCTGAGTAAACACCAGATCCTTCCTGGTTCCCAGACTGAAAGACTTTTCTCAACAGCTTATTTTCTAAATGAATTCATCACAAACCAAATGACTGACATCACACCGAGAGAGCGCTTTAGCTGCATCTACGCTCACCGGACGGTTCCCTCCAGCCACCGCCAACCGGACAGCACAGGCACTTTGCTGGGCCAGGGGTCTGGGGGATACAAGCCACCTTCTGCTTGGAACAGCAGCAGCAGATCGCTGTAGCTGGGAAATGGGAGGAATACTAGTTTATCAAATGAAGGAAAGGGTCACTCCATGTGCATGGTGGGAATTCACACATTCTGAGAAAAGAGATTTTAAAAACCCAGCTGTTGCCAACACAGGACTCCAGTCGCCTCCAGTTTGGCGTTGCATGGTCGGCAGCAAGCTCTAGCAGCAGCAGCACTTCCAGGTTCTCTCTTCTCTACCCAGTGACTTACTGTCTTGAGGACACCAACTACGGTATTTTTGCCCCAGCCCTCCCCTGCTGAGTTTCCTTGGAATCAGCTTCTTGACTTAAAAACTTCTAGGGAAGATGGTCAGGGACACAGGCACATGGTTGCGTCAACCCTTGCTTTCCACAGCACGTGCTCACCTTATGCTTCGCAGCTCCGTTGTCATCAGAATGTTCGGGTTTGGGTTTGTGGAGCTAGGTTATGCACAGATTTTGGACTGTCACCAACTCAGGAGCGGAATCTCATCCAATCCATTTTCTCATGTTTGCTTCCCCTAAACAACTACCAGCTGAAATAGATGCAATCAGAGAATTAACCAGAGAATTTCCAAATCTTCCCACAGCAATTAACATAAAAATAAGAAAAAGGAGTGGGAATGAGAGAGAACATATGTGTGTCTGTGTCTGGGGAGATTCACAGCCATTAGGTTCTAAAGATAAGTCTTATTTAGGACTGTTTGGTGCCTCAGTATTCGAACGGCTCAACTTACTAACAGGAAAAAGCATTTTAAACTCAAACAACTATAGCAGGTTCTTGAATTTCAGCTGGTTTGAATATTTCAAATCCCTGATAGGCTGGCTAGTCATCCAACACAAATAGAAACAAAATAAAATGACATCAGGCCAGTCCATGCACAGATTAACTACAGGCACAGAAAGCACAGAGGGGAAAAAGCAGTGAGAAATTAAAGGAAAATTCTAAATACCTAATAAATCTGAGAATTTCATAAACATACCACACAGGAAAGAAACAAAATATGGCAACTAAATTATGCATTCAGAATCGTATGCTTAACTGGGATACTTCACACTTGGATTTTGGTGAATGCTGCTTTTAATTCCATTGCAGATGTTCGTATTCATAACACGGACTATGCCCAAATTTAGCCAATATCAAACTGCTTTTATACGTATACTACAAGTATCAAATGCCTGCAAAAGAGGCCAGAATTAAAAAGTAGAGAATGTAAACTGGACTGTGAAAAAGGAAAAGGAGAATAGATGAAAATCATTTTTAGAAACATTAGTTCTTGGAAAAATCACTATTAGCAAATTATTAGTTGCTTCTTCAAGTAATAAGACTTTTTAATCAATATGCAAAAAATAATCAATTGCATCTCTCATTTTTTATCCTTTTTTCTTTTGCTTTCATATTTTATGTACAGTAACTCACATTTCTCAGCCTACTGTGTAGCTATGAACTGAAATCAAACATTCAGACAGTAAATGAAGCTGCAGTTTGTATTTATAATGCTCCTATAACTATGTATATATATATTATACAATCTCAATCTCTGCTAAAAAAAAGAGGCAGTTCAATAGAAAGAGATCATTTTATTAAAAAATCATGAATGCAACTGCACTCATTCAACCTTAGAAATGTTTTGATGGCTTTTCAGCGCTGCAATATATTTAGATGGGAATATGTCATTAATATAAACAGCAGAATAGAAACTATTAAACTAACACAATTTAAAACTGAGCAAACCTGAGTATTTGATTAAAGTTTTTGTACATTCTATACACTTGAACAGGTAACAAAAGCATAATATTTTTGTTGATTTTTAATTTGTTAGAAGTATTACACTTGGAAAGCTAAATTTTCAGTAGTTTGTATTTAGAAATTAAAAATCTGGTCCTGTAGGAGCTTCTGGAGTCTGATTTTCCTAGCTATATTCTGAATTTCAAGAGAAGTCTAAGACAAAAAAGCAGCAATGAAGCACACCGTAGGAACCGTCTCCTTTGTTACAAGGCAACACTAAATGTGCTGAGTTTGAGACAGGGTACGTTTGGTAACTTTCAGTGAGAAAGACAAAATGCAATTCCATATATATTTAATGGATACAAAATTTTCTAGAAGATTTTCAAATAAAACACTATGGTTACAAAGGTCATGCATTAATATGTAGTCTAGCCTTTAATGGATGTGTTTATTTTTCTAGACTGAATAATTAGCAGGGCATTTTTTCCCCAGAATAACATTGCATTACACAAATGCAAGGAATTGCTTACTAAAAACAATTTAAATTATACCTCGCATGCCGTATGTGCAATAACTGTGCTCCTATCTCTAGGATATTAGGGGTAAATTTTTAAAGCAGTGCACAGAACATAATCTTGTTATTTGCTAACTGGATTTGTGTGCTTAAGACTCCCACACTGCTTTGAAAAATTACCCCTTCAGAAGATTGACCTGCGTGAGGAACGGGAGTTTTAAACCTGGATTGAAACAGAAGTTGTAACCTAGCTTGGCAGCAAAGACTGGCTTAGCAAAATGACTTACTGTAGTTATACTACCATTTGAATGGCCAAATTAAAGAAACTAATTCTTATTCTAATCACATCCAGTGGAATTCTGATATGCTGACACCCAAAATTATGGCTCTGTCATTAGAAAGAGAATGAGTGGGAATGTTTGGAAATTTTTTTCTGTAAATTATGAAATATACAGTGGCCTAAATGACAAGATATGACACTTTTGTTTTTTGATTATACAGTTAAAACTTTTTAGTACTAGGTACTTAATTTCAAGGGTGAACTGCATCAGAGTGGGTCTAATCCAGATGAAATACCTTTAAGATTCTTACTTCTTCAACTATTAGAGATCTATCATGTCTACTGCATGAAGCCTCATTTTCATGTTAGAACAGATGGGCAAAATTGTCATTAACAGAAACTGACAACTCTAAAACTGAAATATAGATTTAGAAAGGAATCTAATGAATTAAATCAATGTTATTGCAATGAAAGCCAAAGAAATTAATAGTGATTTGTAAAGTTACCCTGTATTTTAACCTCAGTATATTTTAGTCAGGGTGATTTTAACATTCACAATACCTTTTCAGATTCATTGTTAATGTCTTACTGCGTAATACACTCTTGTCTTAATATATCACCTGCTCTTAGGAGAGTTGAGGACTTTGGGCTCCATTCAAACAGACCAGCCTGTGAGATGTTGAGAAAGAGGACAAATCCCAATGCAGGTGCATTTCCCTCCGTCCTGCACAGGGCAGTGGCACTATGGTGCTTCGTGCACTTCTAGGGCAGACTCATATGTTTACACGTTTCTAATCAAAATGACTTGCAAGGATGGAGTTGCTCAAAACTCACTTCAAGACTCAGTTTTTTGTCAGCTTCTTCAAAGGATGTGTGTCATTTATTTTCAGCCCTCTAGCTCCAAAATAAGATATTTTCCAGCTAATGTGTCTTGCTAGACATGTGGTTTTTTCATTTGCATATCTAATATAGCAGTTAAGATTTTTGATATAGCACATATACAGCCCTGAATGAGGATAAGTACCTTCACATTGTCCAAGGACACTTTGTTGTGAAACTATGGAAGCTAGAAGGCACTGTCTCAGATGGAGATAAATTAATTATCAGAGCCATAAGACTTGTCCCAGGTTGTAAGGGGAGCAGAAGCAGCACACCCAAAGGCCCTCCCAGGATAAATGGCTGCAAACACTACAAGCTAAGTCAGAAATGATCTTGCCCTGCCCATGCTCACAAAGCTTCACAACTCCTGGTATAGGCACCTTTCTACAACACAACTGTTTTCCATTTAACCCTTTCTTTGTCTCAAAAAAGAAGGGTTTTTTTCTTCCTTGCAGACTACCAAAAAAAAAGCAATTGTTATATACAGCCCCTTTACGTTGGCATGCATAGGTAGGTACCTGCCTTTTTTAAGTAGTACCAGTGTTTATTCATATTGCAAGCCTAAAAGTAAAATAAGCAAAACAAAGCAAATGGCATGTCTGAAAGCAAATGCCAGAAATGGGTGCTGAAAGCTCTCACCCATCAGGCTGGTGGAGAATTCAACAAGAGAAACGAGACTTCTGTCACTGGTGATATTAAACTGGATTTAACAAAAAGAAAAGAACCCTACATGCTTGGTGTTGTCTTTCAGTAACAGGAAGGTTTCAGAAAGGGAAGAAATGCGGTATTTGAACCGGATCCTTTAAAGCCAATTATCTGCCTTTTTTAGCCATCTTTCAAGCCACAACATCATAAAACTGTAGCTTTGCATGTCACATTTCAGAAACTGCTGTTTATAACGTCACGCAAGACCAGTAAGGTATTTTCTCCTTGAGAAGTATTTATTCAATTGTCTATTTTGCCCAACAAAATCTTGACTGTGTTTTCTGCTAACTGCTTTATATCACTTCCTGGTCCTCACTTGCTTAGCATCTCTTGACTCCCCTGCTTTTGTAAACCCAGCAGTCCTACTGCGTCCTGCTTTTCCCCTTCCCTTGCTAGCGGGCAAGACGCAAGGAGCAGTTAGAAGGTGCGTGCAGTTTGCATCGCACTGGTCAGCATGAGGATGACAACAGGTAAGGAGGCGCTCGCCACCCTTCACCCTGACTTTGACTGTTGAGTCACCAAAAAGCAAAATACGTCATCTTCATTTCTGTTGAGATCCTTAAAGAATCTCAAAATATATTCATGATACTGGGTCTGGAATTTGCTTACGGACATAGTCTTCGGATCTTATCCAGCACGACTGAATAGTCATCAGCTAACTGACAACTCACTCAGCATATACGAATGCAAAATAGGAAACAAACAACTGTTTTGAAAAATGAGATCTGTGGAAGAGAAAGAATCAGAAAATTATTTTCGAAGCTCAGAGACTTAATAATGAAGGCAGTGTTCAAAAGATACTTAAAGAGCATTACAGACAGAGTAAGGGTTTAAAGCGCTATTTTTAGTAATGTTCAATAAAACATGCATCTGCTATATGTTTTTGATTTTATGGGGAAGCTTTTTCTTCGTGACACTACAGTGGGTTTGTCAAACTTCAGTCTAGTACGAATCATTTGATTGAAAAGTGTGACAGAGACACAAACAACAGGATACCACCTCTAGAAACCTCTTCTTGTTTCAAAAAAAATTCCATTTGGATTCCGAGGCTGAGGATCAAGCCAAGTAAAAATACAGCGTGCCATTGAAATGGAGATGTTTTATTAAGAACAATCTCTTGCCAGCAATATCTGTTACTCTCCCCACATGCAGCAAACTCGCCCATACATTTTTTAAATGCAACTAACCTTTTTTTATTAAACAAATCAATCTAAAGTAGAAAGTATGATTTTAATTGCAGTTTTGCATTTAACGAGGCAGTGTGCGGATCTGGCTGGGAATTTACCAAGCGCTTTCCCAGGGCTAAACCCTGCAGCCTGTGCCAGGCTCCCCAAGTTCTCCCCCCTCTCCCCAGGCTGGTAGAGCACCACAGCCAGGTTTTAGGTATTCCGTGCACCCTTCACCTTGACTTACTTGCTCATGCATTTGCTACCCCCTATTTACATACATTACGCCCGCGCCACGGTGCCAGCTGTGTGTGTTTCCACCAGCTCGGCTGCCCAGCCTTTAGATCCTGCTCGGCGCGGGGGCGAGCGCCCCGGCTCCACGGCAGACAGGGGCACCCCGAGCCCCCGTGCCAGACACGCACGGCGGGAGGTAGAGCCGGGGAAGGGCGCTTGGTCTTTGCAGCAGGGCTCAGTTCAGCCCCTGCCTCCCGCAAAATGTATGCGAGGCAGTGATCTATTTTACTCCGTATGATTAGTGCTAGACTAACTGTTCAAAGGGAAGCCAGTGCTACTTCACTAATTTAGTCACATACAATATTAGATCTTTGAAATATGCCTTACGTACAGCCTGCATTACCTTTTACAGACAAATACAAAAACATGGTCAACATTTGCAGTAAAATTATCATAGAAATGCCATCTGAAACCTTATTTCCTTTTACAATGTGCATTTCACAAATAACTTGTATTAAAATTATGTTTTACAGGGCAGAAATAGAAAACAAATACTGCTAGTAATTTAAACAGGCATTTGCATAACATGACTAAAAACATGTTAGAGAGAGTTCTGCAGCTGGAAGAGTGAGGTAAAAATACAGATATAGTGATTTTAACACTGATTGTAAAAATGCCTTTTAGCTGTCATAATTAGTGAATTAAAGCGTACTTTCATCAAAACCATTCTAACTAAGATTCCTATTATTGTTCCTACGTACTGCTCCCTACTTGTTAAATAGCCTAATATTAGTAACAGGTAAATCACAGATTTCCAGAAAATCTCTTCACTGAAGCATCACCCAAAAATATTACCTTATTCGAGCCTTCGCCTTACAAAAACCGCTTCCTATAATGAAAAATTATTATTTACAAAGCTACACTGTTGCTCAAAGTGTCTTAATATTAATTATGCCTTCTGTTTAAAAATTGGATTACCCCACAATGCTGGGGAGTTTACAGGAGCGCGCAGAGTGGAGCAACGCCCAACCTGGCATCCTTGGGGACCCAGGCGTGCTGCGGGTGGGTACCAGTCACGAGGCTGCTGTCCGCACATGGGGTGACACAGAGGAAGGTGTTGATCATCACTGGGGTGAAATTCTAAGCAACAATTAGGGAAAGATCTGCCACAAGAAAAATGGGAAATTGAGGCAGATGCCCGGGGGCTGCGAGGGCAACCGGGAGCAAGTCCCGTTAGGGAAGGGAAGGAGGGAAGCGATGGTCACTCCCTGGGAGCCAATATAAGATCAGTGATGTACTTCAGAGGTCACATCAGACCCCAGCTTAGACAAGACCACATTAGGTATTTTTAAGCCTTCAGGCACAAAAACCTTCTGTGGAGGACTTCTCTGCTGGTCTATAGGAACTTGCAGTCTCATTTTTAAAAATGTGCTATTCTCTACAACATAGAACTTCTTAAATATTTAAAAGCCTTCTCCATTGGTTGTTCATCAGATTGATTATGATGCATATTTCAGCAGTTTTTTTTCTAAAAATGCTCATCAGAGGATCAAGAAACGAGGTGTTCTGTGTGCTCTACATTGATTCACACTATTTCATTTTAATTCCAGAATACTGAATTCAGAAAACTGCCAAGAAAACAAAGCAGGAAATGTTTGTATTTTGCTGTATGTTGCATATGCTCTATGGTAACCAAGAACGCAAAAGAAATAGATGATGCTGCACTCCTCAGCCTATCACTCAGTAGCTAGCAAGCAGAAGGAGGAAAACCAGTAGCACTGTAACTTCCCTCACAGTATCTGCCTGGTCTTTCTTCTACCCCGATAAATAAAAATACCCTCCAAAGTTCACATGCTACTTGCCTTGCTTGAGCTCTCCCATTCAAATGAAATTTAAGTACGATTTCCTCACCAAAAACGACAGCCGTGTGTACCTCCTGATAACTAGGCTCAAAGTAGTGCAGAAAGTTTTATGAACCTTTGTAAAGGTCTTGGGTTACAAAGGTCAGTTTACCTTTGTGAGAAAACTTCAGAACCAGGCAATTTTGTTTTGTTTGTACTTTCCAGGATTGGTCAAATATCTCCTTATCACCACATAAATCAGGCATTCATATCACCTTTGAGGCATTGGTTCTGTCCCATGTTATTTCCCTTCTAAACTACCTTCACAAAACATGGTACCAATAGTTGAATGAGTTTATTAGTGATGTCTTGGTGATTAAGAGGAAAATAAATGTATTCATAGCACTGCACATTCTCAAATACAGTGTCATCAAAACCAAGCGTTATCCCTCAATCCAGAAACCAGCTTTAGGATATTGAGATCTATTCAGCTGGAATGCAACTCATTACAAAAGTCAATGTAGTTTCTTCCCTAGGGCTTTCTTACCCTTCCTCCCACCCAAAGTAAACTTCTATGCTAGAAAAGCCTCCTAGGGGTTTTCCACCCCATCCCTTCATGTTTGAAAATAGGTATTAATGTACCATAATGGTTCTAATTTTGCTTTTATTCTAACTGAAGACCATGGAACAAAAGCCGGCTTATTTAATTCCTTTAATATTAAAGATGGGTAGGCTTTCTTGTGTCATCAGTTTCAAGGCTAACCAAGAACGGTCATGTTTTGAGGTTACACTACAAAAAAGTTAAAGCTTATTTCTGTTCAATGAAACCACGGCCGTTCTATCAATCATCAAATCTACTATGTGAATAGTGACTGCTTTTTTCTGCTCAGCCCATTATCTAAAATGGTTAGAAGTGTCTGTGCTTTTAGTGGACTCCAACACAGATGCTTTGGGAATAAAGATTTTTCTAACAAAGTTACAAAAGGTGATCATAAGTGTTAATACGCACTACTGAAAAAAACATTTGGAAAGAACCAAATCTCAGCCGAGGAAGAATAATTGCAACAGAAAAATCAAAGATGAGCATCCTAGACAGGTATTTTTTTGCCTCTCCAGTGCATTTTAAGGACAGATAAAGGGTATTCTACAGAAGAAAAACTTTAAAAAAAAAAAAAAAAAGGCCTCAAAAAATAGCCCAAGGAAGACAAAATTACCTTTCCAGTACTATATGTCAGTTTTATGCCCCACACCTAAGCAGTTCAAATGAACTTGCACTCAAATGTTATTAGATATTGGTGCCATGGCATTTATATTTCCAAGTATGCAAGGGACATGTGCACAGTAGCAGAAGCACCAGGTCTAGAGGGCACCATTATATTCCTATTTATTTCCCCCGTTACAGCAGGCTACAAATCCATGCTATTGATTGTTATTTGTCTCACATCGCAGACATTCAGCCCTAGATTTTTTTATCTTTCATTTGTGATTTTCTATTTTAATATTCTCTGTCACCGAGACTGCTGCCAGTCTGATTATTCCCACTTGCACCCCCTAACTTGAAACAGTTTCTACCCAAACCTATTTGGTTCAAAATGTTAGTGACCAAAAATTTCACCCAGAACTTGAGAAATGAAAGATGGAAAGACCAACGACAGCAAAGAATTTAGAAGTCCCAGAAATCTGTCTCCAAGTGGTAACCCTTTGCTGTTTGCACCTCCCAGTCCACAAGAAATTCAGTGGGCAAAGTCAAGACAGAGATCCCACTCACCTCTCCTTTGTGTTTGCAGCACCAATTGCAGCTCTGAATTGATAAACCATTATTGATGTTAGAGATCAATGAGATTAAGCATGTGCTTAACTTTAATCACATAAATAAGTCCATTTCTGAATCTGGGCAGCATTATTCATCACTGGGCAGCACTGAGCTCTTTCTGGATAATTAACACTTCATTTGCTTTGCCATGGTCGGTGGTTCTCACATATGGTACGAAGAATTAATATATATTAAGAGCTAAGTTCAGAATCTAGGCTCAAGTATATCCTTATCTGGCAAAGTTTATATTTTCAGGGAAGAGTCACATTGTCGGCATTGTTCAGTCTTTGCTTTGCTATAGCAATGGGATGCAAGTCCACAAAGAGTCAAGTAGGACAATGAAATCTGGTCAGAGGACCTGCATGAATTAATATTTGTGTAATTAACCAAGCTGTATGAATTCTGCTGTTGGATTCAGTTTTGCCTCCCATTAACATTCTTTTATGCTTTCTGTATAAAAGTCTTGAATTGAACACTGAATAGTTTTTTCTTCCTCTCACAAAAATGTATTATAGTTAAAGCTGTTGTGTTCCCAGAATTTAAATCAGGTAGAAATACTCCTGTGCAAAAGATCTGATCATTTTATGAGAGGGTTTTTTTAAAAAAAAAATAATAAAGTTAAGCATATTTGACACACTAGGAGAATTTCATCTAAATTTCTAATTATTCAAATACAGACTAAATGCTGCTTTACTACTTAGTATATCTTCATTAATTATCAGTGTTGAGGATGCATTTTAAGAAGTTCAGGAAGTTTTGATGGCACTTTTTTAGTGACACAAGAAATCTCTCAAGTTTTTAAGAACATCACCATGATTAAATAAACATTTCATTTTATGCTTTAATTTTAACTCAGCTGACTTGACAAGACAGAGGGTTAAAGAAGTCTCCATGGATAAAATTATCCAAGAAGCAGCAAACACAACCAAAGAAAACACAAAACTTGAGAATACTTTTGTTTTACTCTAATTGCTTAGAAATCAACAGCTACAGGACATAAATATCTGTATCGATTTTCAATGCTAGACAAAACAATTCTGAAAGGGAAAATGATATTTTTTTTTTGTTAATTGACAAACTTCATTAAAATCCTGCACTCATTTTGATCCCACTGAAGCAAACTTTAATGTCACTATTAGGGAGCACAACGCCCTGTTCGTCTCCTGACCCGTTTGTGTATTGCTTGTGGAAACAGGACTGTGATTATTTCCAGAGCTATGTTTCACTTGTGGATTAAAATAAGAGAAATAAATTGCCATTCACAAGAACGGCCATGTTGGTACAAGCACCTTGATCTTGTATTGTTAGCACCATGTAGCTTTGGATGTTTAAGGGAAATGATCAGCGAGCAGAGCACACCCTGGAAATATTTGCACACATTAAAATATGGTCTCTTTCCTGAAACAGCAGAGCTTGGAGTTCTCAATTCTCTGGCCACAAAAACACCTTCTTCATTAGAAATAAATTAGTAAAAAGTTAACTTTGCGCTACTGATGTTGCCAGGGAGCTCTTATGAAACACAAGGATCAAAGAACAAAAAACCTAGCCTTCAATAGCACATAAACTGCCTGGGAGCAAAGCCTTAGTCTGGAGTCAATAATGGCTTTAATGGCCCACATTTGCACCGATTTGCTGTTGAGAAATAGGAGGCTTCACCGAGCACATTGCACAAGCAGCTGATCTCCAGCCTGGTGACGTTCATGGAGCCAGTGAAACAGGAATGTGAAAACGCACAGTAAGTGCAGCAAGGGAAATAAAACAGCAAAATGCACCACAAGTACACTGACTAAACATAGGTGCGTAGGACTTTGTCAGCTGTGCGTACACACCAACACGCTTTTGCTACAACACGTCCGTAGACAATCCATCATCAAGAGAATGTGCCTCATGTCCCATGAAGGGCAACAGGCAGCAGATCAATCTGGCCTAGTCCATATGGTGTGGAAAAAGCCCTTTCCCCCGAACTGAAGATTAACGGCAATTGTCAGAAATCTTAACATGGGCCAATGTAAAGATAATTTTGAACTTACAGAAATTCTCAAACACTTCATCATGCCTTGTCATGAAGTAATAATCACATGCAAAAGCTAGATTTACTGTTAGATGGTCTACATAAAGAAAAGAAAGACAGAGGAATACACTTAAAGCTGAATTGGCTTGCATTTCCCAGTGGTCTTGACAGCCCAACAAAGCAGCAGCGATGCCACGGCCCAGTGTTAAATACGATCTACAAAGACCAAAGCACACAGCCCAGAGGCAGAGCCCAAGACAATGTTTGCATTCCCTCCGAGCCAAAGCATTCCACGGGCAAGCTTCAGCCTCCCAGGAAAATACACCACAGCACTCAGCAGCTGCCTGTAACCTCTGCTCAGAACCTCTCCCTTCTTCCAACTGTGATTGCAGCCAGGATTTCCCAGCAGCTTTCCTGTTCCTCACTAACTGCCAGTCTCTGAAACACTTTTTTCTTCTATCTTTTCCTCTTTGCCCTCATTTTATTCTTTTTCCTGACTTCTCTATTGCAAGACAAATGCTCTCGTATCAACATGAGTCTAGTATAAAATATTCAAATTGTTGCTTAAAAGACTGTAAATAACCCATGAGCTTTAAAGAACGTCCTTTTAGGAGATGGGAAGGACTTGACTGGAAGAAAGGAGGATTGCCTGAGACAGCAGCTGGGCCAACAGGTAGTGTGTACGGGCTCCCCAGGGGTGGTAGGGCTGGACACCAGGAGAAGACAGCAGAGGACCTCACCATGGCTTCCCATGGCCATCACTCACATCCAGGATGGGCCGCAGAACTTGTAAGTAGGTCAGAAAAGCCCGAAATCACCTCAGCACTAACCAAAACAGGACTGGAGCAGGGCAGGCAGCAAGCCCCAATTCCCTCCATACCTTGGTGGGGTAGGATGACCCATGGCACTGCTGGGCTGAACACAGCCATGGTTACTCCTCAGGACTCCATATGCACACATGATGTTTCTGAATATAAATAAATAAATACATATATACATGAGAGAAATTTTCAGTAAGAAAACACAAGTCTGTTAGAGAGATTATATGAGCAGAGGAAGCATGCCAAAAGTGGTTGCTGTTTAATTTCAGCATACATACTGCCTCAGGTACAAACAGAAAGTCTCAAGAATCCCATTTAAAGTTCTAATCAAGCTCTTCATTCATTTTCTAATTTGCAGACCCTGATCCTGCCACATCCAGATGAACAAGAACGAGGAAGAGAAGAGATGCAGATCCAAGCCATGGTCCACCTACAATATGCTCTTGGCACACCAGAGACATCTGAGGTCACCGAACCTGCAGTATCTTACCAAGAGGCTGGTGACATACAACCACCCCCCACAGCAGACCAGGCAGTGGGGCTCTGCTGGCCTCTGGTTTCAGACAAAAGCAACTTTACTTCCCTTAGCTGCCTTTTTGTCTCCCTACCTTTAACCTTTGGGATTGTCTTTAGCACTCAAATACTTCATTATATATATGTAGGGGATTTTGTTTGAGTTTTTTGGTTTTTTTTAAATACACTGCCATCAGCCCAGTGCCCAGTAAAGCAGTTAGCCTCGAGCTCATCCTCACTGCTACCCACTGGGTGGGTTTGTTTACAACCAGCATGGGACCATCTACTCAAGGTATTCCCACAACATAGGCCACCACTAGCCACCTGCCCTGTTGTCTTTGGAAACAGGGCTCTTGCTTTTTTTGCCCCATTGTTTTCCATCAAGATGCTTTTAAAGGACATTAATTGGACAAAATCCAGCATACTATCGAAGCGGCTTTCCTAACAGGTGCTTTATACACCACAAAAAGAAATGTCTAGTCTTTTGAAGAGACCACCAATATGCTTTAAATAATTCCTTCTCCATTTGTTGTTTAAAGAATGACTTCTTTTAATCACTACTGAAAAAATAAACAGACTGTTATTTTCCATTTTGTATTTTTAAATGGATTCAGATGAAGAATCTAGAGGAAATATAGTCATTTCTTTGTTCTTATGAAAGATCTAAGACTGAAAATACCCAGTGCTCTCTTGTTATTGTCAAACCTACAGCCAGTAAGGTGGCCTTAGGGGATAAAGAGAGTAGCGATTAAGAAGGTGGTCTTCAGAGATAAATAGGGCAGTGATGTTTCACCGTACTGTTCAAATGGGGGTTTCAATAAAGCAATACTGACTTTTTGCAGAGGAATTATATTGCTGGCTTTGGGCTTTAGGATACCAGCCATCCAGAGAAATCTCTTGACATCAGGATGAGATCTACTATAGGTAGCACTTAATCCTTTAAGACCAAAGGATTAAACCAGTTGACCAGGAAGAGAAATTAGATTTAACACCTGGAAAATTCAAAGCACTTCCAGCCTTCTCATTCCAGACTTTCTCTCTTTTCATAGTCCGAACAAGAACACTTATATAGAGCTTAGTTTCTACATTTGACAGAAAAATAAACAAGTTTATACTGATCTAAAGCAGAAAGTAGAAGACCTGGTGAGAGGACTATACTGAAATATCACAAAATAGACTAACAACATTGAAAGTAAAGGTGCAGAAGATGGAGGTCTTCATAATTCCAGGGTGGAGAATGCTCAAAACCAAGGTTAGCATTCATGAAAAAAATCAGAAAGCATGAAATGGATGTGCTGGCCCCATGGTGGCCACATGCAAGACTTGGGAACAGTTGACTATTCTGCTGTGAAATAGCAGACTATCTCTATTTGGTTGCTAACCTAGTTGCACCCTATGAAATCTCCTTTCAGATGGCCCATCCTCTTTGCTGGCCTTGTCCAGACTCACATCTCAGCCCACAAGGACCAGTTACAGCAACTACAGAGACACAGAGTCCACAAGACCTAGAATATATGTCAGATATAACACAAAAAAAAAAAGAGGAGTCTAACAGAAGGAAAAATCAACCATTTTTTACCTAGGAAATAACTCACTATCGAACACCCAGAACAGCTTTGCTGTGTTCATGCCGTGAAGGTGTGGTTAGCCCTTGGTCTGAAGTGTTATTCTCACCATCAACACACAAAACATCCCAGCTTCACGTGTGTTGTTCTGGGTGGTCCTCAGATGGGTAGAGAGAGACACAGCAAAGCACCAGCTCTGTAACACAGCAACTACTGCTATTGATTTAACTGGTTTGTTTATGCCTATGTTTAATTGGCTATGTTAATAGCATTTTAATCCACAATTCACTTGTATATGACTGATAGCGCAACACTTGTGTGGCTGCGGTGACATTTCCTCACCATTGCTATCTGTCATCAAGGACAAGGCCAGTACTGTGATGCTAACTGACAATCCCAAATGTCTTGCTTAATTAGGTCTAATTTACACTATACTGTATAATTCCACAGCAATGGCTGATAAATATTTTATTAAATAGGCAAAACCATGGAAAACCTTTAATCAAGTAGCAAAGACTTCAGTCATCTTTTAACATTAGTATTTAGCATTTCTAAACATTGAAATGTAAGATTAATGAAAACTGAGTAAAAAAAAAAACCACACCCAAAATGCTGGTGAAGCTGGAAAATTCCCTTTAACATTTATGCCAAGCAGCATATCACCAGAAGATAAGCAACGTGATTACCCAAGGTTTTCATGCTTGGATATATTCTCTCATCACCTCATCTCCAAACACGCTATGGGTCCATCACAGACACACATTGGCCCATGAGACGTTTCCAGAGAATTGTGGTCAGCAAGAGACAAGGACATTGTAAGCGCCTTTGGGCCACCCATCCCCCAACCAATCTGGACTGAGCCACGCATCACTCAAACAGAAGATATTAAGACATTAACCAGGGTCTGCTCCTACCCAGGCAATGAACTCAACATGCAGAGCCTGAGGGGCCCAGTTAGTGTTGCTCAGTTCCAGATCTGCCCCAGGGGAGAGAGGTTTTGCACCAAGCGAGGGCCCAGCATGGCCCCAGGCAGAGCCCTTGGCCATGTACAGCTGTCCTCAATCGCACCCTGCCACACCACAGCACCTTTTACTGTTTAAGTGCCAGCCACAGTTTGTGACATCTTTCTCTAAACCTGTTGCCTTCCAATTTCTGTTTCAGTCTGACCACCCTTACCCTCTTTTTTCTCCTGCTAGACCACCCTGCCTTCCACAGCCTGTCCTTTAATTGCAGCATCCCTCTTTCACAGTGTCTTTTCCTTCCACCTTACCTTCCTCACAGATTAATAATTTAAAACAGAGGTAAAAAAGCAAAAACGTCCTATATTAATTTGGCATCTATGCTATTTAACTACATCAGGTGACCTGTTTAATTACCCTAATACTATTACTTTGGAAAATTTAAGTCCCTTTCCATTACAAGTTTTGCAGCGAGTAACTGTTTCTTCAGAGAGAGAGAGAGAGAGAGAGAGAGAGAGAGAAAATATCATAGCAGGAGACTACAGAGTAGAAAGCATCCAACCATATATTTTGTGCCAGGGAAATGGCACAGGAGCGTGCTACAGCTGCTTCCACAGAATGCACTCTATATAATAATCAGGACTAGAAATATTTTACAAATAGGAAAATCTCAGGCCTCTGCAAAACCCAACTGGCAGCCAAGCCTGTCATCCCAGCAGCGCCTGTCGTGCAAGCGCTGGGGGCGGCAGGAGGTGCAGCCAGGCTCCCCGCTCCTGGGAACGTGGCGGGACCAGCACAGCCACATCTCCATATCTCTGCTGCAGGTGGGGACCACCACCACCGCACAGCCTCCCTCGCCGTCCTCAGCTAGAGACAGGGCACATCCACACTCGACCCTGATGATGGATTCCCCATTTCCCACCCCGCCAGACCCTCAGTCCTCTCTGCAGGACGCAGCATCCACCAGCCTCGAGGCAGCTCCGGAGGGAGCAGCCCTGCCCGCAGCTCCGCAGGACTCTCTTCCACCCGCCGTGCTCCAGCTGGGTAAGTTTCACAGCAAATGCATCAGAGAGTGTAAGATGTTCCTAGGACACCCCATCCCAAGGTTTTCCACGGTGCTTGGAAGCATCTCTGTATGTTGGGGGGCCTTGCTGGGGCAAGGTTCAGCATGGGGGGAGCAGGCAGAGTTTTCAAGGTGCTGGCAAAGCGGGGAGACACGCGCGAAACCACTCACTGGTTTTTTAAGAATCATAAGGGAAAAAAACTAGAAAGAGGCAACATCATGGAAAATATTAAAAAGAGAGACTTTTCCAGTTGCCTGTGAAAGGCAAGAAAGCAGACGATTTTCGAGAACAAACATCACACACACATACATGCACATACATACCGTCATCTCTAGATCCCGGAGAGAAGGCAAGCTGCTGCATTGTGTAGAGATTCAAAATGTAGAAAATCAATTGTAAATCACGAGTTCTGGATTCTTTGAGATGAAGTGTAATCTGATTTACAATGTTACAAAAAGAAATTAAAGTTAATTCCAACATGATTGTGGGTATACCGCAATTTAATATAACCATGCTGTGGCCTTTAAATCTCCACATTGCAATATGCCAACAGTCATTACTTCTTTAAGTTTCATATTTTATTTTAAACTATAAATTGGAAATATCACATAGCTTGTTATTTACATTTCAGAATTAGGATCTTTGCTTAAAAACACAGTTCTCTATGGTGTAATAAGATTATTGTGCAACTACCACACAGCTAGGGTAGTTAAAGGCACTCCACTTCACCTCATCATTTTTTCTGCTTAAATATTATGCCACATTCTGATTAATACCAGACCAATAAAATCATCTTAGCAATCTGGTTAGAGTCTTTTGTCTACCCAGATGGCCTGCAATGTTAATGTGTGACAATTTCAACAATGAACTAGGACTGTTTTATGGAACCAACATTTGTTCCACTGCTTTTTCTTCTTAGGCTCAGAATTTTGACACAGATGGTACAAATTACACAAAAAACAGAAATGTTCATTTAGAAGGCTTAAATATGTGGTTTTACTCAGGCCATCCGAATCTTTTACATTTACAATTCAGTAAATTTACTAACAACCCTGCTGTAATTAAGGTCTATAAAAATCTTCCCTCCTTTCCTGCTTGCTTTTCCCCTTACATATCTATGGCATTTCATTATGCCTCCAATTTATTAATATTTATTCCAGTTCTGAAATGTTTTTAATTTTGGAGGATTTACACTGTTCAATCTTGCATCCGATTCTTCATACCTTTCTAATTATGGGAAAGGGGGGAAAAAACATTTAATCTTTAACCACATATTACTCCGCCTAAAACCTACACATTTCTAGATCTTAAAGGAGTAGAAACAAAGAGAAATTATGTCAGCAGCTTCTGGCCAAACTGCACAGCATCTTCTGTTAAGAAGAAGATTTTATAATCCTGATTTCCCATACAGGTACTCAGGAAAGAGTAAGACGCCTCTGAGAAATTACAATGGGAAGAAGAAAATGACAGGAATCCGAGAGAGAAAGAGAGCGAGCGCCCAGGCTGGAGACAGATGCACTTATAGTTTGACCGAGTCTTTAAAGGCGAGAGGTTATTGTGCAAAACTGCCAGAGGACAAAAAAGTTAACACAGAACAACTGCTCTGGAGCTCTTGCCGCTACCCCAGAGAAAAGACAGTCGGCACAGGCTTTGCTCCCTCCTGTCCAGGCAGCAGATTCACATTCTGCAGCAGCAGAGTGGCCAGCAGTGCCGACGCACCTTCTCCGAGACCGTCAGGCAAGCTCCCGTGCCCATACACCCAGGTGCCTCTAGACCCACAAATGTCACGGAGGCTGGCCAAAATGATCTGGCCACACACGGCAGTGTGGAGGAGCATCAGGAAGGCAGAGACCTTGCTCTGCTCCAGCTCCAGACACGTGTCAGCTCCTGCTTGGTTTCCTTCAGCCCAGTGGCGGCTGTCATCTGCAATATACCACGTGCCTCCACAAAGTCTTTGGGGTTCATGGGAGAGGCTCCACTGAAATCATCCATTGGGGATCACAGCACCCATGTGCATCACCCCCAGCGGTGACTGCTTTCAGAGCATCCTTCCACAGTGCATCACACCACTGGCACGGCCCCAGAAACCTCCTGCCATTTCACAACACTGCTAAGTGCTAACATTTATTTCAGTGCCTTCGGCCAATTTACCTGGACACAATCTTCCTCTGACAATTACCATACCAGTGTGTGGTTTCAGCATCATTCTGATGTTCTGGTTTCACTTCGACTATGTCTCTGTGATGGTTTGGTTTTGTTATTTAAACATTAACATTAAAATCAAATTTAAAAACAACATAAAAACCCATGACTGTCCTTTTGCAGTCCTCACTGAAAGTACAGTATATGCATGATGCTCCAATTCATTATGATATTCTATTAGATCTGCCAACAGAAAGTGCATTTTGAGTTTCTAAATGTTGTTTCCATTAGAATCAATCACTCCATGCAATTAAGCCAATAGGCTCTCACCATTTCTTCTGTTATGAGCTAAACCATCCTAAATATATTGACAGCTGTCTCCTATAAGATGACACAAATTAGGTTGAGGGGGCATAAGCCTAAATGTCACCAGTGGGAGGACATCAGTTATTCTTTCAGAAATCTACCTAATTTTCATACCCCATAAGGCATTCAGTAGACTTTCTTTGCATTGGCAGCATGCAGTAATCAATGTTTTGCATATTACAATCAATAACATGCTTAAATGTTTAAGTTTTGCATTCTTTTGTGATAAATATTGATATATTACAAACTATGTAAAACTGTTCATTGGACTTTTTGTTTGCAGCATGTACTGTATCATTCAGCAAATAAGTGAGCTAAATATTGTTTGTTACAAAACAGATGTCACATGAAATTATGCCATATGTGCTATTAAACATTTTTCTTTTTTTTTTTTTTTTTAACAGTGAAAACCAAGATTTAGTTTCAGAAGTGAGTGCATTTGGCTTTTGAGGGATTTGAAGCATGAAAGCAACATCTCTGAAATATTTCTAAACCCACTTTGCACCCTGTAATCCATTTTCATAGGTGAAATCTGTGAGTTTTAAATGTAGATATCTTAAAAATAAAGAAATATGCTAAATGTATGACCACCTTACTACTCCACAGGTTCCGCGGATTTATCAGAGAGGCAAATGAGAATTTCTACAGTTTTGCCCTAACACTTAAAATTCAGGACTTCTATCACATCAGTACCTTTTAATACAGGTACTGTAACTTGAAAAATAATATACACTTTTTCAGCCACCTAAAAAAAAATCCAGCTAATGCATATATGAAATTTTCTGCAGTATTTTATATTGGAATCTGAGAACAGTGAGTGCGTGGGATTCAAGGAGGTCAAGGATGGTCCATGTAGACTCACTTCAGAGTGGAAGACAAACCCACTAACTCTGCACAAGGAAAAGGAACGCCTTCTGAGATTTGACTTTAATTGTTTTGACAAAAGCATATATGTGAAAGCAGAGCAATCTATATCTCTAGACTTTGAAAGTGTGAACTCCACAACAGAGCGAGCAGAATGCAGGAAACATGTTGCCAAGAGCCATATAGTAAAACAAAATCTGGTTGCCACAAGAAGAGTGACATTGGCATCAGAGGCAAAGACACTTACACCCACAAATGGAAACACGGCTCATCGGGAAAGCTAGAGGAAGAGGAGCAGATGCTCAGCACAAGGAAGAAACTCAAAGTAAAGATCTTCAGGCTCCATATGTAGTTTTCTTTCTCTTAGTCATCAAAAGGAGGAAGACAGGGTAAACAAAAAGGGAGATAAAGACAAAAAGGTGAAGAAAATATTTTCTTCTTCTTTTCTCCCCCGAAGGCAAAATACTTGCTTACATTTTTAAACATACTATCTTTGTGAGTCTTCTCTGTAACACAAATAACTAATTGCTTGCCAGCGAGCGTTAAAACTGTGAGAAAGCATCCTTGATCTCCCAGCTTTCTGGAGATTCCTGAGGCTTCTGGTCTTTTTTTAAAAAAAAAAAAAAAAAAAGCCTGCAAATAAACTTTAACACTTCAGTGGATGGAGACCCTCCTCTAACACTATGTGCTTCCATTAAGAAGCCAGGCAAGATGATACCAGACCCCGAGACACCACACCGCACCTGGTGAAGCTGCCTTTCCCAAGTCACAGCACCTTCTATACCGTACCAAATTCCTTTCCTGGTTTCTCATATTTTCTAAAAGGTAGTGTCACCTATTTTGTCATTTTGCAGGTTCACTTAGAGTATTTGTAGAACTGCAGATGGGGCCGCTGTGAAGGATCGCTGCCCTAACTCATTCCCACCACCAAACACGTGGCAGTCAGATAATACCGGTTTATAGGCTTATTGAATTTTCTCATGAAGAGAAGCTTTTCCAGCACTGTGGTGCAGCGTAACTCCAACATCTCCAACGAACCAGTCCCACCAGCTCTGCCTTAGGTTAACAGCAGGAGGATGAGCCCTCGCTGGTTTGGTGCCCACCCTGCAGGTCAGGGAACGATCGGAGTTTCCAAAGCCCTGGGTGATGGGCAGAGGGTCCTGGAGGCCCCTGTCACTGCAGAGATGGGCATCTGGTGCCAAAGCATCCCCTTTGGATCTGGTGCCACAATGCCAAACTCCACTCTGAAACTGCTGGTTTTCCAAATTTCCTGTTCTAACATGCCTCAGCTAAGACCAAACAGAGACAAATAGAAGCAGATCAAGCATTTCCCTGGGTTAAAGCATGACTGACGAGGAAGCTGCTGGTGGGCAGCCAGGAAGACCTATGCTGCAGTAACTGCCTTTGTGGCAAATCCTTAGTCCGTGCAAGATTTTCAGCACAGAAAACTTGCACACCTTTATAAAATATCAAACTTCGCTTTTTCTCAGAAAATGTGCCCTTTTTTACCCCTACTTCTAGAGTAGGGCGAGATTATTTTCAAATTATGTAGCTAGATGCCAGTATTTGGGGTGATAGATTCTTTAGAAATGCCAAAGATCTGAAAGTGGGAAAGATTACAGGCAACCCTATGACCTTTGATTTAATGCAAACATACCTGTAAAAGCTTTCCCTTCTCCCTGCCTCCATATTGCACCTTCTGCAGCAAAATGCTTCGTACATGATAAAAATAGCTAGATCTTTCAAAACCTTAGAAGAAAGGTACTTGTTTCTCTTTAAACATTATATTTTCTTAAAGGCAACATAATGAGGTCAACTGAAGCTGGATTCAAGCTGATAAACTGTGCTTAAGAGAAACCAGAGGTTGAGCGAGGGGGGTTCTAGCAGAGGAAAACAAAAAGAATGATTGCAATAGTCAGATCTCAAAATGTTAATCAGATTCAGAAACATAAAACATGACAATTTAATGGTGTTTGGTTAAAACTAGAAAATTTTAAAGTTCTAAGTATCTTACATTGAATTCTAATACTTTTTTAATTATTAGATATAAAATGCTTACAATTTTCAGTGAAAATTAGACTTGGTAATTTATATTTCTTGTTTATACAGTACAATTTGCTGATGAAAAAATGTGCTAAACTTATTGATTCATGACCATAATTGTTTAATTATTTATCATTGCAGAATTATATTAGCATTTATAATAATGCAGATGTGCACAAAGGCTAAGAAGTCATATACAGCTTTTGTTTTGTGTTTGCTATGCTGAAATTAGGTTGATCCAGGTTGTGTGTGCATACTGCATATTGCAATTGTTGCAACTCGGTGTCTCTTGGTTTTACTGGAGTTATAGGGGGTCTAACCAATAGCCGCAAGAACAAAAAAGCTCCGATAGCTAATAAAGTATATAAATCCAAAGCTAACAGCGTCACAAAAAGAGTCTCTTCTCAGATTGATTCTTCTGTTACCATGATGCGCATTAAATTCAGTGCAACACACGCACAGCTGTTTGCTTCATGCCACCCACAGTAAAGGAATAGCTTGTGTGTGTTTGGTACAAGGGAAGCCAACAAGAGCTGCACACCACAAAAATGAGAACCAGCTAAACCAGCCAAAACCTTCTGCATGAGGCCAGTTAAAGAAGAACATAAGAACTCTTGATACAAGAGAAACACATTCCTTTAATTTTCATCTTTATTTTAAGGGATCATAAACACGAAGAAAATGACAGATGCCTCACTTCAGTCTCTCCTCCCCTCTGTGTGCAAAATCTATTCCCTCAAGGAACTACAGTAAGACTGACATACATCCCTTTCTTGAAAGCTGCTAAAATAGCTTTGCCATGGGCTTCGCAAGAAATTTGTAACACTAAGTGTTTCTTTCTAGACTCATCATTTTGACGTATTGATAGTCAAGGTTCCCATTGCCTGTCCCCTCTGCGCTCTTTTCACCTAACGCTATTTGCTGGTGCTACCTTTTCATAATTAAGAGTCCGTATCAAAGCAGTTGTAACACCATTTAAGCAGCTTTTCTAAGGAATCAAATCCAAATGAAAAGGCAAAGTATAAAAATGCCCCATCTTCTGCTGTGCCTAACTGATTTGCTCTGCGTTTTATCCTCAGGGAGGTGCCGATTCCAAAAGGCAGGGAAGAGAGACCATTCACAAAAGCAGCATCACACAACCAGCAAGAAGAGCTGCTTGTGTATTTTACATCTACACACATCGAGCATCTCTAAAAGCAGCCCCCCAACCATGCTCCCGCCGCTCAGGCTGGATTGTTTGTCACAATTCACAGAAGTGAGTGTTTAACCTCCTGACTCCTGCATCGCAGCAGGGCCAGGTATTTGTTTCCTTTGTTAGATTAATATTGGTGACAGAATAACATGCTCATTAATGGCAATAATGATTATACAGTGAAGCAGAATAGCAATTCTTCCAATGTACCGTACAAAGGAGTCAGTTTCATTAACTAATAAAATTTATTAAAGAACACAAGACCATCAAAGGAAACGCGCCTTTGTTAAGCACCTTCTCAGATGCTCAGTGATTTTAAGCCCATCAGCCTGTTCTGGCAATGCTACCTGTGCCGCACAGAGGGACAAGTGATGGGAGAGCACACACTGGCTTGGATGGATGAGCATCCACGGCCACTGGGCTAGCGGGGACAGAAGCCTGCAATGAGGCTGCCAGGGGCTCCAGAGCAGGAAAAACACAGAGGAGCAAGGCAGCAGGTCAAATCATGTCTCACACAGAATGCATGCTAACTGCAGGATCCAACCATGAGCAACAGACCCACCACCGTACACTGGATAAATCCCTCCATTTCCCAGCCTGCTGTGTCACTGTGCGAGAGACCAGTTCTTCTGAGAGTGCTTCTGCAAGGTCCTAACCACACCTTCAAGAAGTTTGGGCAAGGACTTTTCCTAAGCAGGATGATCCCAAACACTCTGTGGGCATTAATACCTAAATCTTCATACAAATACCTGGATGGGATGGCTATTTAACAAAGTGGTTACCAGAACTGCAGAATGACATGCAGGTTTTGGCTTTCCCTAAAAACTAATGAAAAAAAAAAAAAAAAATCTATGGCACAGCAGAGACCAGAATCCAAGTTCCTGGTTTTAGAGGTATCTTCAGCAGCAGTGCCTGTGTTTCTTTAAGTGATCATATTCCTACATGACTGTCGTGTCAGATTTTAATTCTGGTTACCAATATGCTATCATTAGCTGCCCAAGGGATTTATTGGTTTTGCCAAGCAAGGAAATATATGAATGTTCAGCTGTGCATTCAGTACTCACATGGTTTTATGGTGGCGAGGAAGATTGTTACTGGGGCTGCAAGACAGAGTTCCCTGAATTCCCACAGGCATTAGTTAAGCTACATAGTATTTTTGATCTCCAGTTCCATGTAATTGCTCAGCGCCATGCAGGTAAATGCTTAAGAGATTAGGAACTGCCTGAATGCAATAGACACAGTAACAGGGGACACGGACATGCCATGGCAGCCAGTGGGGAGAAGGTATATCTCACCTTACTTTGCTTACTCTGCTTTGTTCAAATGTAAATTACTTTTGGGAAATGATGATGAATGGAGATCTACTTTTATTATGATCTTTTCTCTTCACTTCTATTGGTGTCATATCTATGTTAAACCAGAAGTGGCTGGTAAGATCAAAATGCCGAGAGTCAGCCCCCATTTCAGTTTGAAGTGTTTTTTTAGATGCCAAGACCTATTTGTAAAAAAAAAAAACCAACAAAAACCAAACCAAAAAAAAAAAACCAAAAAACCCCCCACACATGTAAAAGGCATGAAGTGAAGAGCAACTCTTTAAAGTGATGTTTGCTGGCTTGCCAATATTTGCTGCAAAACTCTGTTACTCTTTTGCCAGATGTTTAAGTTTCATCTAATATTTCTCCCCTTCACTCTATTCTTTCATGAAAATAAAACATTTTGAAACCAAAGTCAACAAGTCTTTGTCTCAGGAAGAGGTTTTGTGGGGGGTTTTTTGATTCCTGATCAGGACTTGGTGTAGTCACCAGCAAGTCACTTCCGAGTGTCAGAGTTTATTATTCTCCTTAGATGCCCAAATGGAAACTGAGCTCATTCAAAATCCTTCTCATAAAGCAAGTGCTTATGAGTCATAAATCATGACCCAGAACTCAGTATTTCAGTTTACTTATTTGCAAAATAACAAACGCCCACCTGTTGCAGTTCTTACTAAATGATGTGTAAAGTCACTACATTTATACAACCCTGATGTAACTCAGTAGCCTAAATTCTCTTTTCCACAGGCATCAATCTGGAGCAGCTGCACTTACAGTAAAGCAGTATAAATTAGTGCAAATTGGCCCATGTCCTTAAAAATACTGCCCCTGAAGTCAGACTGAGTGTCCTGCAGGAACTAACCCAAGAAAGCACTGCTTTAAAATGCTTAATGAAGAAATAAGGTAGAATTTAAATGAATTTTCACAGCAATCAATGCAATGTTTCAATGTTTCCTTGAAAAGCCTAGCTCCTCACCTCCCAGGTTGCACTCCCCTCTTTCCCGTTGTATTTTCATCAATTTAGAACTTAAATCACCAAAACAATTGTGTGACTTTCAAAAATGCTTAAAATGTGTAAGCGTGAAAATACATTTTGTGTGGCTGTGTGCAACCATGAAACATTTTTTTTAATGAAGAGATTGAAGTTGTATCTGTTCTGTTACTTGCCTGGTTTGCTGTCACCAGTGCTGTGCCTCCAGTACTTTGTAATGGCTAAAAAGAAAGCACGACTGGAGTACAATGGATGGGGTTTGTCCTTCATTAGAATCATTGTTTTTCATCACACTTTATTTTCAACATTTTTCTTTTAAAATAACTCTTTGAACCGAAGCCTACATTCCTCTTTTGTTCCCACACTAATCTCCTACTTGCCAATCCTCAGGATTCACACATATTGCTATATTTGGTGTTTTTCCTAAAGCTCTCCATAATTACATCACAATTAATTCCTTAAATTTAAAAGTGTTTTGAGCTCTCCTAATTGTAGAGACAACCTCAAGAATATTGCCAAATTAATCTAATGGCCTCCAAACCAAAAGGCAATAAACAAAAGACAAAAATCACTTTAAAAACCCTCTTCATAAGCCAACATCGTGCTTCTGGGGAGCCTGACTCATGGTTGCGAATGCTGAGCTTTAGTAACGTAAACTGCTCTTGTCACAAAGACCTGTAAACTTTATACAGCTGCTTAATCTCAGGGAGGTAAATGCCCTGACTCAAGGCCATGCAGGAGAAGTGCTAAAACCCCAGATCTTCCAGTTCCCAGATGGATGCCTTGTTCACAGACCCACAGATCCTAGGCTGGCTTCTTATCCCTGTAACATCCCATCCCATCCCATCGGGCTTTTTCTAGAAACCATGAGCTTTGTATTGATCTTGCAGCTGGGACCCACCAGCGGCTTCTTGCTCTTTCTGCTCCTTCCGTCTCCAAGCCAGAGGTCAATGCCATGTTCGTGTGGCCCATGAGCATCCCTGCAGCCCTGGAAGCACTGCGCTGCCAAATAACAACAGTTCGGCCCCCGAGGGTCCACAGTCCCCTGCTGGCCTTCTCCACTGTGACAAGGAGGGCTCCTCTCTCCAGTGGTGCCAGAACCAAATGCACTGGTGTGCCCAGGCAGAGGTACCAACACCAGCTCAGAGGGAAATGCCACCTGCATAGCACAAAGCACATAGGCGTACACGAAGACACACTTTATAGACCTCAAAATGAACAGGAGGTAGGAAATTAATCACCTCCAGAGCACAGAGGGAACCCTGTCTCTTCAGTCTGTTCACAAGCGCCTCCTGAACTTAAAGAATCCACAAAGGCCTGTGGCTTAATGGAGTCAGATTGTGTTCACCAAGTGAAAGTAAATCAAGGCAAATAGATTAAAACCTCCCCCTGATGGCACTAAACTCTCTGAAAGCCTCTCTAGGATGGAGCAAGCAGAAGCAGAGCCACCTACTACAGACTGGTCATCTACAAAGTCTCATCTGGGGGGTCCTGTCCTGCAACCCACTGCCAGGTCACCTCCACGTCACGCCAGTTTCAGAGGCTGCCCAACACCAAACCAGGCTCTCTGGATTTTCCCCTGATCCTACAGGGCACGACTCCCATCGCAACACAGGAGTTAGCCCAATATTCTTATCATCATCCAGATCCCAATGAGAACCAAAACCAAGAAGATGGGGAAAAAGGAACCTTTTTAGGATCAAGCATAGTTTTGTCTGTGAATAATAAGGGTAAAACATGAGATCTTAATCTTTATCCCATATTCATACATTTCTAGCCAAAAAAGCAAGGAACAATATCAGAAATGTTCAAAGAATACTATGCCAGCACTTATCTGGTGACACTTGAGATGAAGAAGATAATTGAAAGAATGATTGCATTGGGCTGGTTGTACTCCATTGATAAGAAAGGTTTTAGAAAGCCCATTCAGTATGCTTAGCCATGATACAGGACGCCAGGAGAAAAACAGTACTGCAGCAGCAACTGTCCCTCAGATCTACAGAACAGTAAAATGAAAGATAAAGAAGGCTCTGAAAGAAGCAATATCGGGTACAGTTTGCTCGATGACAAACGCTGAGACAGATGTCTAGACGTTGGAATACCTCTTAGTCACTGCCCACTGGCTGCCACCCTGCATTCCCATGCAAAAATCTGCCCGTAAATCAGAAACCTCTGCTGTCTCTCCCCTTGGTAAAGGCCAGTAAGAAAAACACCAACAGCCAAAATCCTGGGTTGCTCTGCTCTCAGGAACTGCCAGCAGGGCTGACACGAGGTCCAAACCCAGGGAAAACACGAAGTGATCGCTTGTTTTGCTGTTCTATTTATTAAACATCTCTTGCCTGATTATAACTAAGCACTAAGTTTTTGCAATACTAGCAAAATCTGTAACGGTTTCTATAACTCTCATGATATTCTAAGCTAACTTCAGAGGCAGAGCAATTTACCAGAACTGCAGCTTAAACAAGTTTGAATTTCATTTGCTATATATATGAAGAGAATGCTCTTACTGAAAAAAGAAATGCATGAGCGCACATTAAAGCAGAGCTTTGATTCTGAACTCTTTATCCTGAACTCTGAACAATGGATACTTATGAATCATTTGTGCTGCATACTGAAGCCTTTTGAACTGGTAACAAGAGAAATCAGTTCTGCTAATGCATCTCTCATCCGAGATCTCTCACTCATCCAGATTTTAAATCTGAAACTTAGAAGAATAAAACCGTCTTTCTGGAAGGACCAAGAGTATTTTGGAAAACAGACTGGTCAGACAGGAGGGGAATTTCTGGATGGGGCAATAAGGAGGTTGTGTGTAGGTTCTGTTTTCCAAGACCAGATGTTTAAAATAAACGTCTGAAAAAGGTGGGGAAGGGGCCTTACCAACCGCTTTGTACTGCTTGTGTTTGGGGCCTGACGGGGCAATATTGTCGCTGCAGTGTGCAGCAAAACTAGATCGTGGAGGTCCTACTGATTAGGATGACATTTAGTAAAGTTTTGGATGTGGACAAAATGCTGGATTAAAGTTTAGGAATTTACCCTGTATACTGGCATAAATTTTGTCCTAGTAACAAGGGAAAAAAAATTAAAAAACCCCCAAACACAGGAACCAGCAAAGCTCGGAATTCTCTCATAAGAAAAAACAGCCTTTCCTAGTACTATAAAATCTTCCCATGTAAGCCATCTTTAGTCCATTCCTACTTCTTATAGTTAACAGAAAATGCTCCAAACACAAGGCTTCTGGTTATGAATTTTATAGAATTCTGGTGTAACAAGTTCCACGTTTAAGGATATGTTTCATGAAAGATATTAAACTCAGATTAAAAGAACTAAAAGTGCAGACTGCAATGATGTATGGACAGATACGTTCCTCCAACTCCAGGCTTTTGAGAATTCCTTTTAAACAGTAAAGTGTGCAAAAAAGCTACTGAAACTTTTATAAGAGATAAATTGCACAATACCAACCTGATTAAATTTCAAATGCTATCAACTTTTGCTTAGAGTCTACGAGAGGGAGCAGACCTGAATTGAGAGTGCAGCCATCGAAAATGCTTTCTAGGCAGGTCCAGACATATGTCTAAATGAATGTCCACATTAAATGACAATGTCACTAATGACAGAAGCATTGAAAGACCAAAACCAAGTACACAATCAGAACTCCGTATTTCAGTGCAAAATTCACCCTTAATATTTAGCAGCAATGACCTCCAGGTGACAAAATGGCCCAAGTATTAAGTGCACATGCCTCTACCAGGGAGGAGCTGGCATCAGCACGCTGCTAAATCATAACTTGTAGGTCAATGCCGCCACAGTTAGATGCCTATGCAAGACGCACAGCGATTAAACCGGTCACATAAGAATAACACAGCGGGTTTTGTGCCCTCTCCCCACCACGCAGCCACAGCTGCCTAAGAAAAGCCCATTTACTCTGGCGGTTGCCCAGGTAAATGCATTACACCCATGCTCAGCTGCAGGGAGTTTGCAGCTCAGAGAGGGCAAGTGGTGGGATGAGGCAGGAGAGAGGCCAAGGCAGCCCTGGGGGGGGCTCGGCAGTGGCTGAGGGGGGCTGTAGTGCTGGTACACTGGGAAACAGTGGGCTTTTGCTGCTCCATCCCCCCACGTGTCCCTCGTCAGCAGTGGCCGCTGTCAAGTGCCAGCCACTGCCCGTGCTAGAGTGCAGGCAGGTCTTTGCTGTGGCCCTCTTCCCACAGGGATGATGTATGGGCAAAGTGCATTTAATCAGCAGCTTAGATAACGTTTGTGATCCCACCTGTAACCCCCAGTGTTTCATCAAACTTCATCCTTACGCTGCTTATAAATTTATACATAGTAAGATTACACAGTGGTAGCGTTTCATAAGTGCACGCCATAAATACTTTCTCATATGCCAAACTGAAAGCTTTTTCTCGTGTTTATTAGTGACCCTCAAATCACACTTCTTTCAGATCACCCAACTGTTACATTAACAGCAAAAGCAACAGGATGGAAATAGCAAAAATCCCCACACATGCACGCTTTAGGCTATATTCACTAAAAGGGACAACCTCGCCTCTTAAATGCGGCCAGCTCTGGGGCAAATTGATTCCTGATTTGAGAAGCAATGTAACTTCCCATACAATTTTGGAGAAAAGACAAGTTTTGCACAAGTCAGCTCTGCTCAATGAAAGCAAACACTAGAGTAACAGCCATTTCTCCTTTGCAGAAAGAGCAACCCTGGAAGCCATCCTACATGCTAAACGGCACAGCATGCTGATTGCTAACTTTGTAAAAATGGCAAAAAGAAACTGAAAATGCAAATCTGTATTTTCCAGGAAACTAAGAGTAAGCTCTGGATAACCAAGAAGTTGCCCTGCAGCTGGGACAGGTAGGAAGCAGAGGATGAACCACCAGCGCAGCGGCACAAGTTCTCATTTGTGATGCTAGCCCTGCTCAATATGCCGAGCTCCCATCCCTCTACAGCAAGTCAATGTTTTAATGCGAATTGGGCACATAAATGCAGATCAATTTATGCATTAAAAAAATCATCTACATGTGCATTTATTTCAATTTCATTTTAGTGAATCGGGTCCTGATTCAAAGCTAACTGAAAACCCTTGAAATAACTGCAAGCTTGCTCGTAGCCAATTCTGTGTCACCACTATGAAATTAGTAGTGAAATTAAATGGCTCAACAGTGCTAAGACATTCCCCAACTACTCCAGCAAGCAGTCGCTCACCTCTAAGGTTAACAGGATAAAGGCTGGATAAAGAAACTACTCATTATACCAGCTCTACAAAGAAGCAATTATGAGACTTTATAAAGTGGTTTCAAATATATTTTGCAAACTAGGACTCAGACAAATATTAGTGGCAGCAAATTACAGTACTTAGCAGAATTATCACCAGAAAAGAGACTCTTTTAATCTATAAAAAATATCAACAAAAGATGTAAATATGGACTCCTCGATGGGTGGTATATCTTGAAGAAAATATACATCTAATCTCACAGTGTGTTACCTCCAGTACCTGGAGAGAAGGTTAACAATTCAGAGCTGTTTCCTACAGCTATAGAATATATTCTGATGTAGATTTGTAGATATCACAGACTTAAAATCTATTGTATAATCACAGGGCAAGTGCAAGGAACCTGGGGACATACTTCTCTACAGTAAAATGCTGGAACACTGGATTTCATTTTAATCAATGTTATTCCCTGTTTTTAACAAATTATATTTCATTCTGTGGCCTTTTGGTTCTATTTTTCTCCACGTAAACAGCGACAGCGTTTTCACCACCCCACATGCAATTTGCAGGCCATATATCGGCATTACACACATGTTTATCTCCACATGGGACAGGCGGCTAGGAGAAAACAGGGTCACCTTTGCAGCACCTCGTGGCGAGCACAGGATTATGATCTCGTTTGCATTGCCATAAATCCAGAGCAGCCATACTCGGGCACCAACAGATCCACCTCTGCTCCGAGTTAAACTGCCCATGCCAGCCAGGAATTTGCTGGTGATCCAGGGATTCGCAGCCTGACATCCCCAAGCATTCCATTCTCAGCCTTCCCATTCAAGGCAATGTGAGCGGTGGGAAGCAGCACCTTGGGATGTCAAACAGTTACAGCAGGTTTACCTCGGGGTAGCACAGAAAAGAATTTGCCCATCCTGTCACACAGACTTCACCTATAAATACCCTGAACATCAGGCTGCAATTTAAGAAGTCAAAGATCCCTCCAGCTTTGGCCATCACTTGCTCAGAGCATGAAGCTCTGCAGTGGAGACCAGTGTTTGTTGCACATGGCCAACTACTGTCACAAGCAGAAAACGCTTCTGTGGCTCCCCCACATTTCTTTCTCCAAAGTTTTTCTGTGTTTTCAGTCTCCTCTTTATCAAAAGAATATGCATGGTTTGAAATTCTTTCTGTCAAATTCTTACACAAAAAGATTTTTGGACGAAGTGGCCCTGATCTACTCCGGTGCACAAAGACTACAACCTCCAGGGCAGTGGCAGTCACAGCAGCTTCCTCCCTCTTTCTGGGAGGAACCTCACCCCTACCCCAACCCTGCTCCCAACCAGACGTACCTGTGAGCACATTGTAGCTGCCAGCACTCAGCTCTGAAACCCTCTGCATTAACTAAACACAACTGGGAAGCGAGTTTCCACAGGCTCTTTAACCCTTCCTTGCTTCGCTCATTTTAATTTGTGTTTGGCAAGCTCCAAAACATTCAGAGGTCAGCTTTTAGCTTAATTAAGAGACCACAAAAATCCAGACAGTTATCCGAACCTTCTGAGCACTCAGATTGTGGGAAAGCAAAGCAAGAAAATCACGTGCCAGCCATTTCGCTGAAGATTTCTAGTGTTTGCTGCCCTGAACAGGGCTCGAAAATAACAGAACACTTTCTGTCTCTCTCACACTGAAGTTGAGCACTGCAGAGACCCCGCTGTAAACTCAATGCAAAACACCTGAGCTCTGGTGCGTTATCACTTGCAGCTGCTGATTTTCCAGTATCCCTCAGTTGTTTTTCAGACTCCTCCCCAGGAAAACTGCTGGGGATACCTCTTCCACCTACATTGCTCTATCATACGCCATCTCCTAAGTTTTCTCCAGCAGTTCCTTCATTTTTAAAACCTGTCTTCCTAAATTTGGAAAAAAAATCCTCTCCTTTGTTCCCCGGGTGGGTATAATTCACCCCTTACTTCTCCACATCTGATACCTGACACCTCACAGAGCTGCAGCATCAGCAGTTCCTGAAGGGACCATCCCTTTCCCTTACTATTTGGATAATGGTTGCTCCACGAGATCAATTAAAAGAGGAAAATGAAAACAGGAATTGATACCTGAGCCTAGGCCCTTGCCCGAGCTGAGGGCACCGACAATTGCAGAGGTAATTTAGCGGTGCTTTTCTGCCCTCGTTTTGTCCATGTTTGTTTATGCATCTTTCTATTATAAGCATTGCACATTAAAGTCAATAGCTTACCACTGCTTATCAGAAAACAAGTGGAGCCAGACCTGGACTTCTATAAATAAGATTTACTCTATTGGCTAAATAATGACATCTAAACTGGTCTGATTTAACTGACTATGGCAGTTCTTAGAGCAAAATTTAATTACACTTTGTACTTATTACAGTTCCTTTGTGTGCCTCTTGCTTCCCAGCAATTTTGAAATATAGACTTAAGTCTGTTATACAATACATCTCCATACCTATAGTGACATGTGCTAACAGATGGCACCACGAGCACGGAGCAGCAGATCAGCGTGAGTTGTCAGTTTTGGTGGCCACATTTTCCCTGAAGTTATCGCAGCCCAACACAAAATGGCATGAAATAATCACTGCCCATTTCCCGCAGGCTGGGAAGAGCATGACTCAGCACTGGTGCTTTTTATAACGTCCAAACACTTCACTTTCTAGAAAGGCTTTTATATTTATGGAGTGCATTCATTAGGGAAGTCTGCTGAGTAACCAACGCGCTGGGACGACACCGCTCAGCCATAAACGTGGCAAGAGCAGCGACATCGTGGGTGCCGGGGTGGACCAGGCAGCATGCCACGCCACCGGGGCGGGGGAGGATGCCCGTTTGTGCGTGTCGGATAATGTTGCTCTATAAAATCGTATTAGACGTGCATTAGGGGCTATAACAGAAGACAGTAAGAGTAAGGGATAGGAATAAGCAGGAAAGAGAAGTGTGCAGAGGGGCGATGGGGAGCGCTGGCACAGCTCTGCCTTCCTGCCGCAGGGAGCCACCAGGCTTGGGGCACAAAGCCAGGGACAAGCCACCAAGGTCGGTGCCACATATTACATTCAGATTGCACAGGCACTTTAACCACATTCAGAGGAAATTCAGAACTGGCCCAAGGTAGGGTTCAACTTGACCTGGGACTGACGCACCAGCGTTAAGAAAACGTACCGTGGTGAAGGTGCAGGCACACACTCCTAACGCAGTTTAAAGATGGGATGTCCTGAGCCTCGTCTTCTCTCCAAGGTCTCCAACTTCAGAGCCCCTCAGGGCCCATCATACACTTGCTCTCTTCTCACAATTAAATTTCCTGAACTCACCCCCCAAACAGGTTTTGGCACAGCTTGACAATGCCTGCAAACAGGCTGGAGCAATGGAGCTGCTGCCACCCCACCAGAACCAGGTGTAACACCCAACACCTGCCCAATTTGAAGTCTGGGGTGGCTGAAGAGCATCATGGGAAACGTAGTCCTCTCTTCCTCCTCCTCTTCTACCTCTTATCCCCTCTCCCTGTCCCCAGCACACACATCCCTCGGGGATCCTCAGACCAGGGACGTCAGGCTGACAGAGCCAGGCTTGGGTGGTGCATCCCCAGGAGGCAGCTCCTTTCCTCACAGCCTCCAGGGCAGAGGTGTCTCCTGCCATTTTGGACCTTCATCTCAGGAGAACTTCCACAGAGGCTGAATTTAGCTCCAATTAAGTGTCACAGCAGGCTTTTCCAGTGATTTTTTTTGTTTTAGCTTTTACAACTGCCCAACCACAGAATGTTTTTATTTTTTTAAAGGATTCATTGTTCTTCCATTGATGCCTGAAATCAAGGACTCAAAGCAACATCCTCCAGATCTTTTATGGAGGAGAATCAGTATTTTTTTTAACCTGTTGGTGTTCTGAGTTTGTGTGTTTGCATGTAGAAAATTACTTACCTGCAGCTTTACATATGACTAAGTGGACTACAGACATTGCAGAGGATATGGAGTTACTAGGCAGATATGAATTTCAGATGCAAACCTGAAAGGATAATTGGCATATAAGCAAGTAGCAAGAAACTGCGTGGAATTTATTTTCTGAAGATCTACATTTTCACCATTTCTCTGCAGTGGAAATGCATCAGCACACCATTTTCACCATCAAAGCCCACAGTGTCCTAACCTACTGCAGAACCATGGCCTTAGGGTTCAGTGAATTAATGTAAAATAATTTTAAATGTTTGCTGGTTTCTTTCAAAATGAAAAATACAGAATGAAAGCCTCAAACATCTCACAGAAAGAACTGGTTTGATTATGTTATTGCACGTGTGGAAATGCTTTTTAAAGCTCCCATGTGGCCAGGTGGGTGCCCAAGCACGCACCCAAGGGTGCTGCTGGGGTCCCAGTCCTGCAGTCAGACCCACCATGGCAGCGCCCGTGGGTCCCCACTGGGTTCCAGCTCTGGCGCGCGGCGCTGGTGACCTTGCAGTTGCAGGATCTATGGCTCAGGCACTCTTAAAAGAATGTAAGTTTGAATTAGGGGCTGCATCCACAGCAAAATTTTTCTTTTGAGCCATAAGGCCAAAAAGAAGAAAAATTTTGCAGGAAGATGGGCCCAGTTTTAATTACAGCAGCACAAATACAACCCTGACAAAACCCTGCAGAACAGACACCTCTTAGCATTTCCCTCTCAGAACCACAGCAAAACACATGAAAGGTCATATACAAGATAGGATTTGACACAATAAGATTTCACTCCCATGTTAATGCACCTCAGATCAAGCCTGCAAAAGTGAAATAATAAATTTAGGAAAACAAGCAAAATGACCCTACTGGTTGGTTGGTTGGTTTTCTAGATACCATCTACATATTTTAGAAACGTACAACCTTCTAATAGAAATGAATAAACTACTCAACCATAAAGTTGCTATAGAAGATATGCTTGTTCTGATTGGAAAGGGCATCTGCTATCTGCAATATTGATAATACTTTTCAAATTTCATCTGCTTTTGTTTGCATTCTGTGTCGTCTGTTTAAACACACTGGGAATAATAATGAATCCCAGCATTATCTCCACTTTTTCAAGGCCGAACATATAACTTTATCACAAAAATAATTAAAATTCTTTGGCACTCTTGTATCTTTTCCATTAAACATTATCAAGCAGTGACAATAAACTAACATCAGTCCAAGGCTGCCCATATGCTGCTTTTAAAAAGAATGCATTTGTCCCAGGGTGAGATACATGAATTTTGTGTTTACAGGGTCAAACAATTCCAAAGTTTTTTACAGTGTAAGGACTAAAAAAATCTGTGCATGCACGCACACATGCAAATGCACACACACAGACACACACACACACAGAGCTGAGGATATTGGGTTCAGAGGGAACACCTACAAACTGGTTTGTTAAAACTTCCTTTCACAGACAAATCTTAGCAGCTTAATAATTTTGAGAGCTGAAGATGTAAATATTTTGCATACTTGTACAACACGGTCAATCCAATAAATGATGCTCTGAAACATTCTCAGATGTCATATGCAGTTAATCTCAGATGCAGCAAATGAATTTTGTCTGAACTAAATTTCATATATAGGGCTATATATTATCTCCTACATGTAGGAATAATGTTGCAACTTTTTTTTTGAAATTAATAATTTTACTTCAGTATGTTTATCATCTTTTATAAAACACATTTCCTTTGTTATCCAGGGTAAAGGAAAATAAAACGTAGTCTCTGTTAATCATTGCTTGATATTGATTAATACTCATTAGTTATTTAAGAAAGAAGCCACTGGCAGTTCATTTTTTCATGCACCTCTAATTATTTGCCAACAAAAACCAGTATAGGTTTTAGAATACTTTACCAGAATATCTAACTCCAAAGTCTTTATGATTTTTATAACGTGTGCTAACTTCTGCTTAAAATGTAGTAAAGCAACGATGTTGATCTCATTTCAACACCACATACACAGTATTGCATAGTAATGCACTGGCTTTTATAAGCCAGGAAACAGTACCAACTCACTAAACAGATCCATCAGGATAATTGAAGAACTCATTTCAGGAGAACTCCCATATGAAGGCAGAAATGTTAAAAGATGTTAAATTTTCTTTTTGTGTATTGTTGGCTCGCTTGATAAGCAGAAGCAAGTTTATACAGCTCTGCAGCTAGTGTAGAATGCTTAAGCAAGAAATCCATAACTTTTAATATGATGAGATTGTCCTGCTAGGAGAGATGGATTTTTTCCAATATCACTGCTAACAAACAAGTAGAGTTTCCTGTATCAGCACATTTCTGTTTCTACTCTGCAGCACACATGTGCTTCATTTAGAAACAATACATGGCTCTACATTTTTGGCATATTAAAAATGAGACAAGTACGTTAGACTAGTTGATGGACAGGTATCCTAACAAGTTTCTTTGGAGAACGAGTACAAAATCTTATATAGATAGACGCACTGACAAGGCTGGGAAAAAAAAAAAAAAAAAAAAAAAAGAGGGGGGAAGTGTGAAGTTATTTGTGTTAACTTCCCTTCCAAGATTTAGTGGCAATGTTAGTTACTGGAGTGACTGCTGGGTGGACAGATAATGTCACACAGTGTCTTATTACATGATTTCAAACCCCTGTGCACAATCTCACTTGCTGCAGAAAACTTAAATATGTTTCAGGTAGGAGCTAAATAAAAGACATTACTTTTCATCTGCTTTTTCACTTAATGCTAATATAGTCACTTGTCAGCAGATGTAAAAGTAAAGGAGGCAAGGGTTTATTTTTATACCTCACAGAACAGCAACTGGTGATTTCCCTTAGATCATTGCTTTTGTGTGTGCAGGCACTAAGCTTTTTTCTTTTAATATTTTAGACATACGTTATTTTTTATTCAAAACAGTTTTATCCCAACTCTGACACGCCGATATTGTCAGGAAAGGAGGTGTGATGTTCAGAATGTTACCGGGTATTTTTTCTGGTTATATCTTGTGAATGTAGGTGGCGCATCTCATTAATCCTAGAGCTAATCACCGGGCTCACGTTATTCATTTCTTTGAAGGTCTGGCTGAAGACGTGACTTTGTGGTTCACTGTAGAGGATTTATAACACATATGTCTCAACAAGAAGTCAATAGGGCCGTGGAGCTGAACTGCTGCTGGGACGGGGGCTGCTTGGCAGCAGTGCCGCTCTGCCCAGCTGCAAGGGCTCTTACTGGGGACAGCCACCTCCCAGAAAACACGCAAGGTGTTCCACACACCCAGTGGATGAAAACGTGCTCTCATCCTAGATACTCTGTGTTTTGTGTTCAGAAAGAGCAGTGTGGAGACCTATGAAATCCCCATGAGAGACCACATGAAGGTGAGGCAGGCTCCAGCCTCCCTCCTGCATGGCAGCCCTGCGCCCCGTGGGCAGGTGAGGGGATCACTCCGTTGGCTCCTGGTGACCCAGTCCCTTTGAGGGATGTTCTGCAGAGCAGTTTTGGCTATGATGAGCAGGCAGCAGCCACAGTCAAGCTGCCAGCGTGGAGCATGGCATGGCTGGGCTTGCCCTGGTGCCAGACCCAGCAATGAGATGTGCGGGATGTCAGACGAGCCGTGACACTGTGGAAGGGAGCCCCAGGCCACACGGGCACTGGGGAGCGTAGCTCTTGTGACGAGATTGCAACTGAGCCATGCCTGCCTCAGCTGGCACTCAGCAGAGGATGAAAGCAAGCTGCAAGAAGTGGCATTGGTGACCACGAGTGGCAGCAGGGCAAGAGCACTCTCCCCGTCACTTTGCTTTCAGCCAGTGCGTAGAGCGATGTGGCAGGACGGACCTGGAGCCTTCATTCCGGTTAATTATCAGAATGTTGCAGCTTCACTTCTTCGCTTTCTTCTTCACCTTCTTCCCTTTTCCTACCTAACCTCCCTTTGGTTTTCTCAAGTATGTACGCCTACTCAATTCAATTAGCCTTGGATACAGCATCGAGGCTGCAGATACCTGTAGTCATTATCCCAAGCACTTTTCATAAGAGTATGGATATTAGTCCCAAAGTCCTGGCAAAATTCCAGCTAAGCTAATGTATTTACAGGCTAACCTCCCCAAACGTATTTCTTAGTCTTAAATGGGGGAGTTATTCTTCATTTTTTCTCCTTCCTTTGCTGCATAGAGTTTCTCATAGTTAAACTTATTCTCCATGGCAGAATAATGCAGGATTTTTCAGTCTTACCCGCCTTGCAACATTTGGTATTTTTCTTTAAGCTGCTGCTTCTGGACTCCTGAGACTGCAAGAATCCCGGTTCCCAACCCCTCCCTTGTTTTTTAAAAGCAAGCCTCTAATCCTTGTGTAAAAAAGCTTAAAGCATAAAGCTCCAAAACAAGGAAAAGATGCAACTCAACATCTACTATTATTTTTAAAATATCCCATGAATTTACATTCATTCTCATGTTGTCTGAGTCCTGCCACAGCCACCTCCCTGCAGCCAGCGATGCCCGTGGTACCGCAGAGCCGGGTCTGAAAGCAGTTACACCCACCTCTGCCCTGAGCCCATCTGCCTGCTCTTTCTCAAGCCTGCTTCTGTTCCCAGTTATATCAGCAAGACCACTGGAGCTGCACCAGTACAGCTGCGGGCAGAAGGTGACCCGCGTGTTGGGTGCCTGGGGCCGCACCGTGCCCTCCTGCGCTGTGCCGAGGGCCAGCGGCCTGCAGGCGGGGAGGCAGCGGGGACATGCACCTCTGCGGAACGGGACAGCCATTGTCAGGCGCTTTCTCAAGGTCCCAGCTCCCTCTGGGTTTTCCCTCCTGGCAGGATGAGGGGTTTCTTGCCCAGCCTCCGTCACATCGTTAGAGGAGAGGGCAGCAAGCCCCACCTGAAGGCAGGAGCCCAGCTCCCGCCAGTGCTGCCACATCCCCCGTGGTTCCCTCAGCCCAGCGCTCCCGTGGGGACAGTCAGGATCTCCGTGGCTTGGCTAGGTGGACAGAAACGTGCACGTTTCGGACTCCGGTGGAGTCAGGCACTTAACTCCTCTGCACTCGGTTGGGTAGGTTTTCTTGCCAGGGGGGTAATGGGGCATTTTGGGCGTGATCCTTTCCTTCATCCCCTTGGATCTGGAGATTAAACCACACCAGCTTAAATAGCATTCCATTTCATCTAAGGCGTTATTTACCAGGGTCCTCTCCTGACAGTCTCACAAACATTATTCATTAGTTTGCTCACCTATCTGTACCCCTACCCAGCCACCCAATATTCAAAAACAATCAGCAAATTAATGATTTCACATTTTCAGCCCATTAAATTATTTATTGCCGGTGTCAATAGAAAGTTTTTAAAAGGTAAAATATCTTTGTATATTGACTGCCAATTCTACATGGATGTAATGGCACCAGGCAGTGTACCACATCATGAAATAAAAATTAAATTGTAGTTGGACTTTTAAATCAACTCAATTAAAATAAAGAGATTCTTGGCTTGATATAGGGAAATATTTGTATTTCCAATTCTATTTGTTAATACATTGACATATGTGCTATTTTTTAAATGTAGCACTAAGTGCACTTTCTGTCAATGCCATAGATTTTTTAATAGACTGAGAAAATGCATTTCATTTCTTCTTATTTTCCTTCAATACATCATTTGGTTCTGCTTTTTTGCCTGCATGAAATTCATTTTCTAATGGAAATATTTGTTTTGTAAATCAAATATGTATTATGCACAAAATGCAAAGCACAAATTAAATTATGTTAATGAAATGAAAGAGATATGAAATGCATATTTCATGGACAAAACATAACCTCAGCAAACAACCATTTCTTGATAAAATCTTTAAACACAATCTCATTCTGTGACAGACATATTGTTAAAGCAGATAGCACCTCATTTAAATGGTTTCCTTTAATATTAGTGCTTAGTATATAATTGTAAATAACTTTTGGGATGAAAAACCAATAATGAAATACTGTCTTTAATAGTTTGCTATTGATGTCAGCATAAAATTTGTAGTAGTTGAATATTGGAAATTGGGAGTGTGCACACATATAGTCAAAAGCTGTAAATGATTGCATATTTAAATAGAGCTGACTAAGGCAAAGATGTTATAGATATTAGTAATAGGCAGAAAATTATGCTGACCTAACATTATTTGACAAAACCCACTGTTTTAAATTATATATTGGTTACACTTAATGAATAATAGATTCTGTAGGTGTTGTTTCTCAGGCCATAATGCTGATGACACCGTATGTTGGAGACTTCTTAGTCATCCTTCTGACAATAAAGCAAGTAGAGCTCACAAAGGTCACCGAAACACAAAATTTTGTTTATGGGTCTCCATCCCAGCCTAGTCTTCTGCAGGACAAACATTCCCAAAGCTAGGAGCAAAAGATGTATTCCAGGTTAATCCTGAACAAACACAAGGCAAGGGAAAAATCACTTGAAATAAAGCTGGGGATTTCATGTAGGTTTGGGATTGCTGTGCTCTCCTAAGCCATAAGGTCACTGTATAGGTTCCACTGGTTTGTTGGGTTTCATCATCACTGTTTGGCCATGGATCACACGGAAGGCTTGGCCTGTACCTGCAGTATGCATCTCCCTGTCCTCCCTTCTGCCTTCAGCATGCATGAAATCCAGAACACAGCTCTTGGTACATAAGCCAATTCTTTCAGACATTTTAAGGCAGCAAAGAATGCATTAAAATCACCAAAGGGACATCTGTCTCTACTATACTATTTTTATCAAAAATGCTAAGAAAGAGACAGAACATGATGCACAGTTAAAAGAAAAAAACCAGCACCAAAACTCAGATGATCATTAGAGAGCTGGGAGATGCCTGTAATCTAACAGGTGATAAGGAGACCAAAGCACTTATTTGAATGTTGCTATTCTTCGCGTGAAAGCAGGAGAGCTATACATAATTAATTGGGATCTGCTTCATTTTCTGAAAGAGAACATATTTGTTTTTATATTAAGTATTACAGAAGACACTTAAGATTCAGGCACTGATACCTGGTAATTGTTTATTGTCTCCTTTTTGGCAGGAGGGGAGCAAGACTGATAGGAAAACCAGGACAGCATTATCTGGAGGCCTTTGGCTTTTAAGTCACTTTGGTTGTAGGTCCTAGCCTAGTATCACAACTGTCCCTAGGCTGGCTAGCAACTCATTTCATCTTTGCAGTGGATGATAAAGTATCTGCACTGATTTGTTTAGAGATATCAGCTGTTGTCTTTGATAGCAGCGATAACAGTACAACGGTAGAAGTCCTCTGACCCATTTTGGAGAAGCTCAGAGATGCCTGCGCTGTGCCCAGGCATAATATAGGACCCATGGTGCCAGCGGTGCAGAGGATGCTGGGTGAGGCCACAGCTGGGACCCAGCATCCCCAGCGATGCAGCACCCAGGACACCTGTGCATTGCGGACCATTGCTCACAAGAGCCTGGACATGGTCAGAGGTGGACTAGTTAAGAGTGTGCTCGGAAGACATTGCAACAAAAGGGACAGAAAAATCTGTTAAAAGCACAAGCCTGAGTTGACTCCCACCTAATAAAACGTATCAATCCAAGATTCAAACCAGCCCCCAGGAGGGGGCTGCTTTCCCTGCTGCCCCTGTGCAGCCCACAGCTGTCTGGATTTTGCTGTGCCACTGCACTGTCTGCGCTTTCCCACCCCCAAGCAGCATCTCCAGGTGAGAAAGTACCTGCAGAACAAGAGAGGGGCAGATTGCCCCCAGGCTGTACCTCCCCTCACCACCTGTGCTCCTCCAGCATCTCCCTCCACCAGCAGTTCAGTTCGATCTCTGCTGCTGCTGAGGATGTTTCTTCAAGAAGGGAGGCTCTGTGCCATCCTCTGCATGCCACCAGCCATTGCAGACAAGGTAGCTTGCCACTTTGGTCTGAGGGATAGACAGGCTTTTGGTGCCTTTAGTAATTTTCCTGAGCACCTTGATATCAAATACATAACTCTGAGATAAGCCTGGCAATAAATACATATAGCAAACACTGTAGGGCAACACAACAGCAAAAATCTGTGTGACAAAAGAGGAGCTCTCCCACACAGCTCCCCATCCCTACAAGAAACTGTTTATTAGTCGTAACTGCCCTGTCTCCCTCCATCGTAAGCACCTCTGCACCATGATGGATTAACAGGGATGCAGGAGCACCCCTTAGCACCCCTTTTGTGAGTGCACCAGGCACCCAGCTTCTGTGCACCCCTCACAGCAGGACAGCCACAAAACCTGCAGGGTGCTCCCAGAACCGGGTGGGCTTGTATCAGTTACACAGTATGATCCTGTACGAGGACAGGGTACAAATGCTGTTGAGGTATAAAAAGAGGAGGACAGCAAAATGTCTGAATGCGATTAACAGCATAGCCTTCTTTTGCTTCTGGCATAACAAAAAAATTCAACCAAAATAAACAGTCCAGCTGTGTGAATCCTAGCTCCTTTTGAACCAGGCCATCAAACTGTCTCTCTGCCATAAAGCAAAAACCTTACAAACACTTGCAGAATCTCCAGACTTGGCAATTTCCCCAGGATAACCCAGTAAATTGCTGGGGGGAAAAAAAGTATCCCATGTATCATAAAATAGTGGAATTTTATCCCAAACAAAGGCCAAAAACTTCTCCAGCGGGGGAACCCAAAGCCAGATCTCCAGATATTCAGAGCTGCAGGAAGGGTTTCCTTCCAGTGGGTCAAGGAATTCTCCCTGACAGCTCACACAGCCTTTCAGCTGGAGCACAGTAACCCAGAGAAGGCTGGCTGGGGGAGAAAATGTCACGGAGGAGCAGCAGGATCTGGGAGCATGACTATAAAAGATCTTGAGGGCCATGGAGTGAAGTCTCCAGCTTTTGAAGGCAACCATGTCACTGCAGTTTTGCTGGTGTGGCATTAGTAGCCATCCCCATCTGTTTAAACCAAGCTGGGCAAATCCACATGCCTTAAAACCTGTTCCAGTCTTCCTATATGTTTTTCGAGTAGAAACCATGGGATGGATGCTGTTCTGAGTCAATGGAATTAAGGATATATAAATCAGAGTAAAATCTGGTCTCTAACATTTCCATTGTGTATATACCACCTATAGAAGAATAATGGATGCTAAATCTAAATTGTGCTTCCTACACTTACTTCATAGGAAATACAATTTTTTATCCATTTTATCAATTTTCTAAAATGAATCTTTCCCTTTTTCATTATCAAATTTCAATCTCATATCATTTCCAGCACCACCCCAAGCCATTCTGGAGTTCTCGTTTACATCACTAGAGATTAATATTAGGTGTTTGTAAAAGGAGGATATTAGCTTCTCCCTTATATCTGTCAAAATTAATAACTTCTCTATCACAGATAACTTCAGGTCAATATTAGATTCACAGATGTGGCCAGGAATAAAATGTATGGAAATACAATATCTCATTTATAAGTATCCAAAAAGGAAAAAGAAAAAAAGAAATAAAAAAAAAGGAAGTGTTTTCATTATTGAAATTTAGACTGCAACTGTTCAAAAGGTCAAAAGACTTTGAGGGCTGAACATATCTGCCATATGGCCTTAGCCTTTCAAATAGAAAACAAATTGGAGGTCAGCCCAGGGGAGAAGAGAGAAGCCAATTTTCTACAAACAGGGCAAAGGAAGGCATCAGGATCCTCTCCACATTGCGTGTATGCTGCTATCTAAGCGTACATTGTGGCCAGAAGAAGGGCTCCAGACATAAATGTTTGTACAATGATTGATGTAAATACTTGGGTGATGATTGATAATGGTTATGTCTGGCAGATGTCCACCTCCCACACAGCTGATCCAACGTGGTACCCTCCTGATGTTGCACTGATTTAAAGGGAATAGTATGTTCAAAGTGACCATATTGCAGCAAAGAATATCCTGTGCTCTTGGTCCGGCAGAGACGATGTTGATTATATTTGTTAATGGACCATACTGTTGTCTCCTAAAATCTCTGATTTAAGAGCATTAGCTGACACAAAGCTTGCTTGTGGCCTGGCAGAGGTAAGGCAGATCTTGGCCATCTCCCACGGAGCACTCCTGACTTGCAGGACTTTCTCCGACTCCTGGCATTTGTAAGCGTTGTAGCAGAGAGATGCTCAAATGCTAAACTGCACTCTTTGCATCGGAGTTCAGCTGTTCTGCCTGACCCTCCAAAAACAGACCGGGTAGGTTAACCTCCAGACTTCTGATGGGAAAATATTTCTCTTAATTTTGACTGGCTTTACTGGTTTCCTACCTGCCTGTCCCCACCTCACCGCCACAACCGTGCCACAAAGGCAGGGGCTTGACGGGCTGCACACAGCGCACAGGCTCAAGCAATGAAGGGGAAAAGAGTTGACAATGCAAGATCTGTTCTTTACATCAGTTTCAAGGGAGAAGGTGAGATAAATACACGCTGTGGGAATACAACAGAGGAGAAGCTGTATGAGTTATGCTTTCAGAAGTAAATAACACAGGAGCCAGTGATTTAAAGGCTGTTAAATGAATTTTACCAACTATTTTATTCACTGTGATCAAAATTGTATCACTGATGTTCTTACTAATATATCCCATTTGGCTCAATAATCTTTTATTTGTAATTACAGGTGAAGAGGTCATTTTAAAAAAGCCTGCGATGGGCTTTAAAGAATTATGCTGCTTTCATTTTGTGTTTATAAGCAATTAAGGATAGAGGATAAAATTAACTAATGCTACTTTCTATGAGAAAAATATTAAAATGGCCTCAGTTCATATCTTCACTCGCCCAAAGGAGTTTTTCCTATTGCTGTTCTTCAGCAGCTGGTGTTGTGCGCTGCTTGCTCCCTGCAGCCGGGCAGGACCTGCCGACAGGGAAACATCATCTCTCCCCCTTTTCTTCCTCAGCTCCTCAAACTCTGGATGACCTACAGTAAAACCCTTTTAACAAGGCTTCATTCCTCCCTGACCCAGTTAAAACTTTGCAAAAATAAACGAAAGCCATTCTTTGTTTTTCCTGCCGCTTTGGGATCTGTTTCAGGCAGGGAAAGAAGCAGCCCTACCTGGGCATAAGGGAGAGCCAAACAGCCCCTGGGAAAAGCAATGCCCTTAACAGAGGGACTTCCCGGGAGGGACGTTTATATCCCTTTATTTTCCTGTCGGGTATCTTGTGCCGCACTGAGATCATAGTGATCCGCATGTCCTGTTTGTCCTTCTTAACCCGGAGCGAAGCTCTGGGCACGAGGAGGCACCAGAGGTGGTGTAAACATGGGGTGTAAACGCTGCTTGCCTCTACAAACTCCCACATACCTCCTTGTTCTCCTGATGCTAATGCTATTTTCATAAAGGACTGCATTTCTGCAAATTTAAAATAAAAATCGCCAAGGCTCAATATTCCCCAGTTGTGCCATGAAACTCTCTCCCCCAGCCGAATGGATGCTGAGGGGCCAGGTGTGCACTGGCGGCGGGCGCCTGGGGACCCGGGGACAGGTACCTGCTGGGCTCCTGAGCAGGCGGCATTGCTCGTTCCGAAGGCCCCTCTTGCATCAGCACATTCTTCCTTCTGAGCATCATATATAAAAAAAGATATTTAAAAAGGAAGGCGTTCCCTGTCCCGTCTCACCACACGTCACTGTTCCGTGCTGTTTGCCATGGCTAGGCACACCAGGGAATGGTATTTCTCCCCAGAGTGGCTCTCTGCTTTAACGAGGTGTGAATACCCGAAACACCTCTGGTCACTATGAATTGTTATTCATGCCTGGCTCCTAGCAGGAAGACACAAAAACTGACATGAACTTTTCTCCTTCAAGAGGATGCCAATATGTATAATATTTCAAAAGATGCAGAAAATCTTTGTGACCCAGCCTAGCTGAACTCACAAAAAGAAAGCCATCTCCTCCATTGGGAAGAGTAAAGTATTGAAATGGGACACAATCAATTTGTCAGCCCTTTCCTTTATGTGCACCAGACCTCAGGTCTGAGAGGCTTACACGTACCTCTGCAAAGGCATTCCCCACTTCTAGTTGTTTTTATTAACGATAGAAAATAGGAAAAGAAAAAACATGTTGTCCCTTCAGTCTCAATCAGCTTCAAAGACGGGGTTAGGGTTGGGGGCTTCCAAACGTAACCTCCATCCTGGAAGAGAGGGTCAGGGGACTAAAAAGAAGGAGGAGGAAGGGGAGAGGGAGGAGGAGGAAGGCTGCCTGTCTGCTGCTGCAGCGAGGTCAAGGCAAGGAGGGCCTATCCATCTGAGCAAGGTAGCCACAGAGAAAGAGGAGCCTACAAAGAAGGTGAGAAGAGCAAAGCATTGCAGATGACTTTTAACAGGCATTTTGGAAAGAGCCATCGCAACCAGCTGGGCTTTCCGGGCAGCCCAGGGACGACACAGGGCAGGGAGCAGACACCCCTGCATCCCTCAGGGTTGTTCATGGCACTGATGGATGGGGGCTCAGCAACCTGCGCCGTGAGTACATGGGAGATTCACAACAGAAGAATGCTTCCAGCTGTCAGAACAGGGAGATTTTGAAATATCCTTCCAAGACAATCAGTTTTACAATGCCACCTGTGCAGTTTGTCATGAGTTTAGGCTAATGTTCTTGTAATAGCAGGACCAGAGATCCCTTCTCACTCTGTCTTCCTCTGGAGGTGGAAAAGGGGGAAAGAAAAAAACAACCCAATAATCTTCAGGAAGTGAAATGTATTTTTGGTGCATTTGATGGACGTTGTTATGCAGGGCTGGGCGGGAGCTTTAAAGAAAACAAAAAGTCTGCAAATATTCATTCACGTTTTTAAATGAATTTGCTGCAGCCACATTGATTTCCCCCTGGGATTTGCTTTCTGCACACTTTTGAGCAATCAAGTTTTACTGGGCAAATGTTTGCACAAGACAAATTTCAAAATTGCATGCAGAGACAGAATTTTTTGTGTTTTCATGCCAGACATGCTTGTAGGCTTCTCCAATGAGCAGGCAGAAACAATATCATGTGATTTATCTGACCCATCACAACCAACCCACATACCTTGACTAACGAAGATCAGACACCCACAGTTGTTTGTGATCAAGACACAGAGTTGTTTTTTTAATTACAAAGCTATCCATCAGTAATTTCAAATAATAAGTAAATTGGAGGGAATTGTGATCTGTCTCCAGATAGTCTGTGAGCAGAGAAAGCAGCTAAATTTGTTGAATAAATTATTCATTATGGATTATTCGCTCAGCTCTACTGCAATAGCAGTGACATTGTTTAATTTAATAGCACATTAAGGGATCTTTTTCCTTACACAAATGAGTGCATTGCTCCCAGCAAGTTGACTCTTGAAGATGCTATACTGGAAACCTGTAAGAACGGCTACCCCTGTCCAAGGCTTCAACTACGTTTTGAGCAGAGAAGACCTTCGTAATACACCACAGACTATATTTGGCTACAGTCCTTCTGGGGGGATACAAACTTGCTTCACAGAATATGAAGCTATTTAAGTCTTGGGGAAAAAAAAAAAAAAAAAAAAAAAAGAACCACAACAAAAACAGAAGCCAAGCACGTGAGTTTGTTTTCTTAACTAAGGAACTGACTGTGCTTTGGGATGGATATGAAAATCCCAAAGATGAAAGAAACCTACTTTCATTCAGATCTCATTTGATCCTTGAGAAGCAAGTGCACTTTATCTGAGCCCTATATTTCTTTATCTTCTACTGCCAAAGCCTGTCAGCTCCTCTTCCCATCCCCAGTGATGCCAGAGCCCAAAAGGCAAAGCCAAGCTCAAGAACAGCAAAACTCTGCCAACCAGACCAACCCTTTCTGATCAGCCACTGCAGGACCATCACTCCTTTTGGTTTTGCTGATCGTCTTGATTCTCCCTGAAGACAACCTAAAGCACAGCAAATATTTTTATAGCTCCTTTACAACTAACTACGTGTGGAGGAAAGCTCTCTGGCAACATTTTCTCCTCTGAGAAATTAAGATCTTCAAAGTCCCAAGGACCTACTACACAAACGGCTGCAAAACGTTGTAACACCCAGCCCTGGCCACATCCTTTGTTTTTTCAGATGTGGCTCATCCAGACTCGCTCCCCACGATGCCCAGGGCTGGCCGAGCGTGGGGGGCATGGGGCTGACCCAAACCCTCTGGTGCTGCCAGCGGGGACACACAGTCTTGGCCACCTTCTTCCCCTCCAACACTGCATGATGCTGCCTTTCGGTGGAGACCAAGTACATCCTTCCAGCACAGCACCACGGTCATTTTCCTGGATCTAATGGTGCCCATGGAAGTGAGAGCTTCTGGTGAGCCACCTGCCTGTGGCTGAGGCTCAGCCCTTAGAAACCTTCACTCTGAAAAACATGATGTTTGTGGGACTCTGGCTGAGAGCGTCACACACAAGCACAGGACAGGGCTCTCCTCGGCAGGGGTAAATTAGTTTTCTGCCACTGATGAGAGAGGAAAAGAAAATAAATAATGTGTATCTTTCATTTGGGTTAAGAAGAGCTGAAAAAAATATCCCAGTGAGCGAATAAATCAGTGGGATTGCGTTGCCCATTCATGGATGCGAAATGTCATACCCGGAGATATCGTGATTCCGGCCCAAATACAAATACAGGGAGAAACAGGCGCAGATGCAGAGATCACCGACCCTCTCTGATGTATTTCCTCTGCGCTTTTTGAAACCAGGGCTCCCCCTGAGCAATGACCTGCAGGTAGCAGGTATGGTCCCACCTCCCAGGCAACCTGTTACAGCAGACGAGAAACAGATCTTCCAGACCTGAGAGACTCCTCTCCGGGACAGTGCATTTCCCAGCGGCTACCTCCGTGCCCCGAGCGGCCACTGCCCGGTGTCACCACGCCTCGCCGCGCCGAAGCCCGAGCAGCAGCAGCCCTGGCATGCAGGGCCCAGTGGAGCAAGGACAGGCACTCCAACATATGAGGAAGGAAGACTGTGACCATCCGTGCTGCGTCAGATCCTCTGTGAATACTCCCCTTCTCTTGTCATTTATTTTATTTTATTAGCTGGTGTTATAACTCAGCATTAAAAACAAGGGAGGAAACCTTTAGTGGCCACTTCAGGGCTTCAGTCTCTGTTGCTTATGTATATACATATACTATATATAGACACAAATACTGTATAGATTGCTGGCCATTCACTTTCTGCACCATGTTACAGCTATGGAACAGAAAGATGAGTGTGGTTAGGGAGTAAAATTAAAGAAAAGCATCAAGGCACCTGCAAATATCAAAACATTAGAGAAAAGAGAGCGATGCCATGCAAATCCTTTGAGTCCTGTCAGAGCAACTTCACTGAGCTGGCAGCAGGTACAAGAAGAACCCATCTGGGACAGGTGCAGGCCTTTCTCCTTCCCTCCTTTGCACAACTATAACCCTTTCTTCATGTCTTGTATTTAATATCCAATATATGTTATATATTTATACGTTAAGCTATGATATTGCATTCATTCTAGCCTATCCACAGGCAAGTTGCCCTGTTACGCCTCCAAGCATCTATACCATATCATTCTGCCTATAACCTTAAAATTGAAATGCCATGTCATATTTTCTACCGTCAGTAGCAAGTGTTATCTTTCCTTACATTCTATTATATCATTGTACTTTCCTCCCTGCTTGATAAGCTGTCAATATTGTTTTGGCATGAGAAATTTCCATCTCACGCATCAGATGATCTCCATGACCTTTAAGCGAGTTGCCAGTAAGATAATTTACTCACATTGTTGTGACAATATAATATCTCTCCTGCCTGGGTCACATGACATGATCATTACATGATTTTCCCAAAATGATTAAATTTTGCACATTTTGGGGGTTGAAGATCTCTGTGGAAAATTGAAATTACTAGGTTGCTTATCATTTCAGTTAACTATAAAGAGTTAAAAAGGCTACCTGCCATTGCTTTGCCCAAGAAGCAGATCCCCAATTCCTTCGCTACACATAACTCTCTTTTTTAACTTCAGTATCTTTATTTTTTTACTTTTCTTCTTCTTTAACTGCTCAGCCTTTTGCAAGGACTGTTTTAACGCAATTGTCTTTGCAGTGTCTTGTATTAGCAGGAGGATGTGATCACAAATATCACATCCTTTTGGCATCTTTTTGGCTCTCTGTGCATAACAAAAATGTCAAACAGATTTTAATGAAAGGCTGCATGCTTGTGGGTATTGACAGTTTGACATAGAATCCTAATTTTCAGATGTCTTGTTCTTACTGTTTTTAACACACAAATACTTGCAGTATAAGAGCAAGGCACCACAACCGCAGAGAACCAGTATTTATATACCGTCCTCCTATTCTCAATGGGCTCCGCTCAGCAACGTGCCCAATTTCTGTGGTTTTTGGCCGGAGAGTTTTTGCGGCTCGGCTGCAATGATGTCTAATCCCAATTTAGAAACCAAATTATTTCTTTTCCTCACCCGCAGAGTCTGGGCTCCCACCGCTGCTGCACCCTCATGGGGACGTGCACAGGGGGCAGCAGGGCAGCCCCAGCCAGGGATGGGGCACAGCAGGGGGGTGTGGAGATGACAGGGGGGTGGGGAGCCACGGATGTCCCCACAGCTAAGCATGACCCTCCTGCTCACATGCTGCATACCAGCTCCAAGGGCTGCAGAGAGCATCCCATGAAGGACAGCGGGGACCAGGAAAGCTACACCAGGGGTCCCTCAAGGTACAAATGCATGGGGAATGTACACGCATATATATTCGTGTTTATTTATTTAACTGCAGTTGGGCTTTCTCCTCGTGCGCTCTCCGTGCTGGAGTGAGTGACAGCTCTTTGTTTCTCTGTAGAGAAAACGTCAAGACTTCAGAAAAGGGGCGTGTGGCTCCCTCCATCATTTCACTTGACTACTTCCTATCTCAAGCACCCTGCACCACTACCGTCAGCTACTTCTGCACATAAGTAGGAGAAGATCAGAGCAACTGTTTATTTGATGAGATATTAGAGAATAATAAACCTGAAAATCAGAGCTGAATGACATCAGGAAACTCCAGCGGGTAAGATACTCTCCAAAATTTTTCACTGGCAAAACTTTAAGGTGGCCATTACCTACCAGCTTTAAACTCCCTCATGGCCATGAACTCCATCAGGTCTTCCCCTTGCACCACTAGAGATAGCTGGCTCAGCTCCAGGACTTCCCTCCCTTCCCTCCTATGGCAGTGGGACAGAACAGCTCTTCCCAGTCGTATGCTCCTTGGAATTGCCTCATTCTCCCCGTACACTATGCCGATTATCCTCCGTATTAATGACGTCTCCCAGCTTTGCATGGTGAGCAAGTTTAGTCAGCACGTTCCCCTGTCCTCAAGGCCAGGTCAGAGGCTGACCCCGAGAGGCAGCCCTCGACTTCTCCCTGGACCGGTGCTTCGTCTTTCAGCGTGACCCAGCCCCGTCTCCCTCCCCTGTCTTGCTATTCAGGTACTTATCTTGTCTTAATAATTTCCCACGTTGCACTGTATCAAATACTTTACTGCAGGAGATGAGATCTACTTCATTTTTTTACCTAGAAAATCAATGATCTTATCAAAGCAAGATACCAGGTTCATCTGGCGTAATCTACGCCTGGTAAAGCTATGCAGCTTTTTAGACTATTTTTGCAATTACCTCTTCAGGCGGTGTTGGGTTAATGGTTGGACTTGATGATCTTAAAGGTCCTTTCCAACCTAAACGATTCTATGATTATTTCTTCAAAACTATGCCCCAAGCTTTGCACTCAGCAGATCAGCTCAGCAGCCTCAATGGCATGGCTCCGCGCCCCCTCAAACCGCTCCTGTGAGGGACACCTTCCTCACACCCTGTCATGGACCCAGAAAAAAAGATGTTACATGAAGCACTTTTTTTTATTATTAGTTACTGGGTTTTTTATTTGATGGGTTCTCGTTCATCTACGGCTGTCCCCTATCTCCTGCCTCCATCACCTTCTCTGCCATTCTCCACAATACGTGCAAGTAGGTGATTGAAGATAGCCTTGGGGCATCATCTCTGTACTGTTTCCACCAACCTAGCACAAAGACATAACTCCAAAGAGCAGGACACGAGCCCAGCTGGGCTTCAGAAACCCAAGCCAAAACTACTTTTTTTTTTTTTTTTATGGCAATTTACTAAAGTTTGCATTGCTGGTGAAGTGCTCGCTGCAGCTCTGCAAATAGCACCAAAGAGAACGGATCGATGTAATGCCCTATTGACAAAGTCTGAACTATAATACATATATTTTGTACATTGTTATTGTGTTCATGTATGTTGATTCATAGCTGTTTTATCAATAAAGAAACACTGCACAAAGTTTTAGACTATAACTGTCACCAAAAATTATTTATTACTAGGATAATAACAAATTTTATGTGGACAGAGATCCTTTGCGGTAAGATGTTGAACTACAGAGACACAGCCAGAATCTCCTGCTCGATACGGCACCAGCCTGAGGGAAGCTGCTGGTTTCTCTCCACTCACTGCCTACAGTCCGCAGATGTGCACACATCTACTGGTATGCCCATGGCTCACCGAGGTCATGTACCAGTATGCCCATGGCTCACCGAGCTCATGTGGGCATTTGCATCATGTATTTATAAAACCGTTTCCTCCTAAAAAAAAGGGTGCTACAAGGCCTACAACATGCTTAAAACTAGACAGATTCAGGAACCATGAAGTTAAACACTTATCAAACTTGGAAGCCATTAATAGCCTCTCATCAATTATACCCCAGAAACAATTACGAAGGGCCAAATACTGCAGCCCCTCATTCAGCAGACCTCCCCTTGAGGTCACCGGAATGGTGGCTCAATTAAGAGCTGCAGAATTTGGCCCAAACTCAGCAGCTCAGGCGCTGCGGTGCCCACTTTCCCGGCAGAGGCTTTGTGGCAGGAGGTGCCCGGCGTGGCGGGAGCAGCCCCACTTGCAGCGGCGCAGCTGCCCCAGCGCCACAAAGCTGCTGCTCTCGCTCGCTCTAACAGCACACAAACAAATCCAGAGAACTTTTTCTTGCCCATGCAGAACAGTTGGGGTTAAGGTATGAAGCGTGCAAGAAGAAACCCCTTGGAATATTTATTCAAGTCTGTTTGATTAAATTTACCAAACTGTGCCACAAACTTCCAAAGGGAAAAAGCCTCAACTTTTGAATGTAAAAAAGATGTAAATATATTCCTGGTAAACCTGACCTTTGTGTGCTATACAAAATGACTATAGTCTTGTGTTTCAAAGATATTCTTCCTTGAAAAATATCCATTGTTATGGCATTTCCTTGACTAAGCAGAAATAACAGAGGTTATGCTTCAGCTATACACAACAACATTATTTCTTTTAATATATAAATGTGCCAAAAGGCATGTATATAAAGAACACTGATAGAGTTCCTGGAGCTGTTCTCTGCTTCCTATTGTTACAAACAATAATTTGAGGAGAGGAGGAAAAAAATCCCACAAAGAAGGATTTCAGCTTAACACGAGCAATACTCCTCCTGCACATCTTTCCTTTTATGCAGTTTTGTTTCAGTGATTTGAGCATGTTCTAATTTTGTCATTCAAGCCATCTGACTTTCACTGCTCTATACAAACAAAACCTAATTTAGTCTGAGATGTTTTAAGTCATAACAATGACGGATGGCCAAGGTTCAGGTGTGCTAGAATATTTAAATACCTAGTCTATATTTTCCTGATATAAAGACAGGCAGCTTTTTGTACTCTGATTAATTATGATTTTGTGTCTGAAAAAAATAGCTCTTTCTATTCTACATTATTAATTGGTTATTTAATTAGGGATTCTGGTAGCTTCAGATGTTGGGTAGCTAAAATTGTGCTGTGGTTTAAAAGAAAAAAAAAAAAAAAAAAGACTAGCTCCATACTGTTGCCTTTTTGTATCTTATGAAGGTCACAATAAGATGTGATTGTTTGGCACAGCAGCAGTGAATTATGCCACCCAGACAAGCTTTTAACCTATGTGCCTTCACTCTGAGTGAGACACACAGGGATGTGCTCTCTTTAAACAGTTCTCTATTGAAGAGGATTCAATCACCATAATGAATCTGAGGCCAGGCAGCAATCTTCTTCACTGAAAGAATTTCTAAAAGATTGTAGAATTTGTAAAACGAACAGCTCACAGACTAAATGGCTGTGTGGGTGAATCAATTATTGCAGGGCTCGCAGTAGTCATAATATTTAGTACATATCATAGAGTGTTTCAGGTACAATAACATATGCTAGTTTTTTCCCATTCCTGCTTGAAAGTGGTATGTGCTCCACCAACTTAGTCAATCTTCAGGATCTAGTTAGAACTAGTATTAAGTCAATAAAAAAATCCATCTGCAGCTGCAGTGCATGTACCAGGATCCGAGGGACTCACATTGCTAAACAGTAATTGTATTAAAACGTACACCGCCGAGCCGCTCATCAGGAAAACACATGATGTATCATGAAACACAAAACACATCAAGGGCTGAAATATTTTTAGAGGTAGAGTAGGGCCAATGCTGAACAGCTTCCTTATTAATACAATAATTATTTTATTTTGACAGCACCATTTATAACCATATAGTCTGTGTCCAGCTACCCGTATTTCCATTAATCAATGGATTTGAAGACAACTGTCATCATTTCATTTTATTATGACTTATAGGTTCATTGCAGTTCATTTAAAAGTTGCAATGAGCAAGACATTGGTGGGCAAGAACTGGACCTTTGCGGGCTGCCCACCGCTGGTGCCCGGTGCTGGCCGGGATGGCAGCGAGCAGCCATGCCCTGAGCAGGGACCGGGGGTACCAGGGGCAGGTGGGACAAGCTGGGACAGCGAGGCAGGGAGCAGGGCAGGCTGGCCACTGGAGAGGTGCCGAGGCCATGCTGGTGGATTAAAAATCTGGACAGGCACCCTGGCTGGTAGCAGGTAGGATGTGCAGACCCCCTGGCTCACAGGAGGATGATGCCAGGATGCTATGGGAGAAAATGGGAATGTTGCGATTCAGCCTTGAGAAAGGAAATATTTCTGCTAAGATAAAAACCCTTGATGGCACCAGAGTATAGAGCCAAAGAGCATGAGGTCGCTTCTCAAACCTCCAGCCCCGCCATGAGCTTGGGGCAGTGGTGCCGCACGCGCCACCTGCCAGCACATGGGGACACCCGGATCTGCCGTTCGGCCATGCCGCAGCCGAGTCACCGTGTCACCAGGCCATGTCAGAAACCGCCACATACACTTCCACGACCTCCCCTGAAACACATCAGGCTAGATAGCAAACAGGGTGTCCCTTTAATGAAACTACAACATATTAAAAATTATTACAGCTTCGTCTTTTCAGGTTTTAGACAATGTAATGTGATTTATTCAAAGAAATGCTGATGATTAGACATTAAATGGCACTAAATATTCCACTTCCTCTGCGCTGCCTGATAAACTGGTTTCATTAACATTATAAGTAACAAAAGTTTCCATTTCAGTCGGCCCATTTTGTTTTCCTCACGATCTAAGTTGCAGCTGCACAGCACTATATTACAGGGACCTCGCAGAGCGGCAGCTTTGGGCTCTCCATCACTCCCCGCGGTTAAAGGGACCGAGCCGGCTCAGGCGACATGCATGGGGCTGTCCTGGCTCGGCATCCCAGCCCCTCCTGCCGCGGGTCCCAGGGCCACCGGCAGCACCCTGCCCACCCAAGCCACCCCGGCGTCTCATCGCCCCGGTCCCCAGCCTGCCAGGGACACCCCCACGGCAGGTTCAGGACACGCGTCCCCCGGGGCTGGCGCAATCAGCCCAACTCCAGCGACATCGCCATCGCTTTTTTTTTCCTCAAGAGATTTTTCTTTAGCCGCGAAGTCTCTCCCTATTAAATCATGTGCCTCAGCCTTAAGTGCGGGTTAACATCGTGCCCTGAGTGGAAGCTACTATATTTGTCAAGGATACCTCCGTGATTTATCTCTGCCAGCCCTATAGAAGAGCTCACATCTGGCCATACGGTGTCTCTACATCATTTCCAAATTCAGCCGTTCTGCCTGCTCCCTTGGAGACCTCACTCAGGGTCTAAAACTGCTGGAGTTACAGCTAAATCCCAGCTCAGGCCCTTATTTCAGGCCCCGTCCAGGGTGCCGCAGTCCTGCGGTGCCAGGTAGGGATGCTCTCACACGGTACCCTCCCGACGCACCGTGGCTGGCCCAGCCCTTTCCCCAGCCTTCGGTCATCTCCGCCTTCTTTCAGGGAAAGCCTCCTTTTGCCATGAGCCACAGAGACACTTTTTGAAAGACCTTTTGAAAGTCAGAGTGGGATTTAAGCACACAGCAGACAATGCTCCGGTATTTAATAAAGCTGCACTTTTGCCCAGGGGCAGCGCTGCCCACTCCGGGCAGCTCTGGCTGGGTTTGGGTGGGGGCAGCGGCTGCTCCAACCCCCCCCCCGCTCGCTATGTAGAAGAAAACAAATCTCCTGCACCCACACGATGGTGACTCAGCGGGGCAAAGCAGCCCCACTCGCTTGGTGTAAATCTGGGGCGAGCCCAAGCACACCGATGGGCTCGTTCCAGATGGACCACTCTGCGTCCAGGTGCTGGGCTTGGCCCCCCATCCCATGGGATGAGCATCAACCCTCACCCCTTCCCCCCCAGAGCACCCCGGCATGCACGCAGAGGGGACCCGGCAGCACCGAGCCCCCGCACCGCGTCCCTTCCTCCTCCTGCCCCTCGGGTAGCATCTCCGCACACACATACGGATATTTAGATAGCTATATGTTATTGTTTATGTAAAGCCATAGGTTTCCCTTGATTGCAAGGCATGGTGGGGCTGCTGATGAGGTTTGCTGTTGACATTTCTGCGTTAGCTGGCTTTTGTCAGTCCTGGCAGGCTGAGAAATTCTATCTTAAGGGCTGTTCTTTATTAAATTTGCAAGATACAAAACTGTGACTGACTCTTTTCTTTGGTGAATGTATAAATAATAAATCCAGATTGCTAAAAATAACAATTAAAATATTACTCAAATTTAAAAGAAAAAAAAATTGGTAATTTTCAGACAGCTTCATGAGGGCTGCAAGAGCAGGCAGAGACGGCGGGCAGCATCCATCCTTGAGGGCTTCTGACAGCTGTCAATATTCAAAGTGCTTGAGGAGGGGGACAGGGTTGGGGAAAAAAAAAGGAGCGCGCCTGAGCTGAGCTGCTATGTGTTTTACCAAAGTTTGTCACAGAGTCTTTTATACAACTCCTTTATGCAGGATCTGTGACATAATTCCTATTTTTTTCCACCAGCCATTATATATGATAAATAAAACAATGCACTGAAAACACTGAAATCTCTCATCAATGTCTTTGTGAAAAGGGCCCAGATAAATGAGTCTTGGAATCAAAGGCAGATTACATGACTGACCATGTATCATCCTCTATGTATTGAACATAGTCTTTGTAAAGATAGAGCGGTAATAAAAAGTGGTATTGTGTGCTGTGAAAGGCTGTGTGGGTCTGTGCATGACTAATCTGTCTTTCTGCATTATTTTATTCAATCTTCTCTGACTTTATGCCTTTGACATTTTTGCTACACTCAGTAAATTTGAGTGAATAGGCAATTTTAAAGAATTTTTATAGGGCTTCAGAGAAGTCATACGCAGACTGTATCTTTGTTCAGATTTAACAGTTTAAATATTTCCTTTGTCTAGGATGCAGAGTAATCTTTAGGCAGAGGAGAAGAGGGGGATGGGGTAGGAAATGCCTAAGCCTCCCTTAATATTTTGGCAACATTTTGGCGGAGCGGGTGGCGGGAGCAGCACAGCGGGGCCGAGCCCAGCGGGCGCGGGGAGCCCCGGGGAGCAGGGGGCGATGCCACCGGATCGGGCCCCGGCATGGCAGCCAGCCGGGCTGCACTCAACTTTGCCGCCTCTGCCAAAGGGCTGCGGGAATACCGGCTCCCTCCACGCAACTCAAGTGGGAAGCAGATGAAATGTTTAAAGGGCTATTGTGAATATAGGCTTAAATATGATCCTCTTGCATCAGCCAATTTCTCTGACAAGATATTGCAAGGGTTGCTGTTTCTTAGTAAATAATGATTTTATTGCATCTCTTTAATGAACTGATAACGTGATACACAGTAAATTATCTGCATCTATAACATTACTGAGGATAAGCAGCGTGGTTTTAGTAATTTATACCACAGAGAGACATGCATTATAAAAATAGGAAAATTATTTCCTTTGTTAAATTGTGCAGAAGTCTTTACCTGAGGAACACCAGACAGATTAATCTCTGGAGATCCACTCGCTTGTATTTAAGCTGTTGAACTGTTCGCTGTTTTTTCCTCAGAACAGTTGAAAAAAACATTTTGTGAGCCAGAATTGACACTGTGGGTATTGTTCCTGCTCACACAAGTTATTAAAATAATTACTAAGCTATTTTGAGGTAACTTGAAGCTTTCTTTAAAACTTAAATCCAAATCTGAACGAATTAGCGTAAATGATTTGCGTTGATGGAAACTGATTTATTGCAGACAGCTCACCCGGGCACCCCTGGCAATGCAGCCCCCACCGCTCGCCGCACCCCGGGGTGCCCGCTCGGCCCCGGCGGGGACCAAGGTGGGGATTGCGGGGGGAGGGTGCACATTTTGGCATGGGAAACCGGGGGATGCCATGGGTTGGAGAAGGCATTGCTTGTGGGGGGCTGCAGGGGGGCTTACGCCAGAACTCGCATGTCCCCAGAGCCGCCCTGGCAGCAGCGGGACCCGCAGCAGCACCCTGTGCCACAGCGCTCGGCCCCGCTCCGGGGACGGAGGCGATAGCGGCTGTTTGTCCCCATGTGGGTGAGCCCGAAGCTAGTGGGGACCTGGGGCTGGCCACGGGCACCCGGGGTGCTCCCTGCCACCAGGCACAGCAGGGTGCTGGCTCCCACCGCAGCCCAGGCAGGGGCTGAAGCTGGCCTTCCTCACCAACAGCCTGAGGTGGCCTGAAACCTGGGATTTGCCACCCGAGCAGGGGCAGGGGCAATGGCCAGAGGTGAGCATCTCCACTGCTGTAACACCAGGGTGGCACACCACGTGCCGGTGAGCTTTTCCGAGCTGGCTGTATGCACGAGGCAGCCAAGAGGAGAGTTACAATGCATCAGGGCTTTGCCTGTTTGAGGGTTGAGTCTATATTTGGGGTTTCTTGTTTTGTTTTAGTATCACCATTAACCTTTCAAAGAGATCAAACTGTTCCAACAAGCCGGGATCCCAGAGCCATGGGTCGCCCCATTAATCCACAGCCCACCCTTCCGAGGGGAGCGCGTCGCTGGCAGATTACAGTCTTTCTAGATGTAATCATACTTTAGCATCTTACTTCAAAATTTTAACGGGTAAAAATTCCCCATCTCGGTGTGAGATTGCACCATGAATTCCCTCTGCCTCGTACAGCAGGGATGGAAAAATACTACTTTTCATCCTTGCACAATGCTTGATGTAAGTTTCTGGAAATGAGCGCTCTAGTAAGCCTAAAAATGTAGGATAATATGATCCATTTATAAATCTCTGATAATAGATGCGGTTTCTGTTACTCTGTTACACCAAGGATTACTCCAGCTCCTTCAGGAAGGACATGGCACCCTCCTCCTCGCAAACCGTTGCCATAAAGCGGGATAAACAACAAATACCACCTTATCATTAGCCGCGTGGAGCGGCTCCCATTGATTTATGATGCCAAACACCGCCAGGCTGGATCTAGCCGCAAGTCCCTCTTTTGCAAATATTATTTTCACGAGACCATCGTAAAATACAAGGAGGCACCTCACCTGGGTTTGGGTTTGTTTACGAAAAATGTTTTACAACTTGCAGGAATTCTTCCCAATATTAGTTATTAACAACCCGGAGATGGCATTTGCATTTTTATAACCTTGTTACTTAAAAGTGAAACAGTAGAAGGAAAGACTTAGCGATAGCGTTCCCTGCGTGCTTTAATCCCAGCCTGAGCTTTTTATGCTTGAGAGCACCTTATGATACTGTAACTAACATCAAACCTGGAGCAGCAGGAGGGCAACAAACCTCCGAATACAGCAATGTCATGCTTTACAGGCATACTCTCTGCAACAGCATGAATGAAGGAAAAAAAAACCCGTTGCCTAGGAAACACTCTAGTCTTGGTAATTATTACTGTAACTGTCTGCACACCCCACCTATAACAGAAATGAATAATAAATTATAATCACTGACTGGCAGCTTTCCGGTGTTGCTTTTGCTCAGCGCCGCTACCTACCGGCGTGCGCGGGGAACCGCAGGCCGGGCCCCTCCGGCCGCCCGCACCCGCACCCGCGCAGAGGCCGCGCACCCGCACCCGCACCCGCGCAGGGCCGGCAGTGCGGTGCGGGGGGAGCGGGACGTGCCGCGGGGCGAGCGGCAGCCCGAGGCGAGCAGCCGGGGAAGCCCCGCACCGCGCAGCGCCCGCGCAGCGCAGCCCCGCACCGCGCAGCCCCGCACCGCGCAGCGCCGGCGCAGCGCAGCCCCGCACCGCGCAGCCCCGCACCGCGCAGCGCCCGCCCCGGCCGGCGCCTCCCCAGCCCCGCCGCCGCCGCCGCCGGAGCCGCGCCATTTGCCGCAGGTCGCCCGCTCGGCGAGCGGTGGTGGAGGGCTCTGCTGGGAGACCAGTTTGCTTAGAAATCAGAACACTCGGAGTGATTTACTGGATTTGATTTAACCGACGCAGCGGGAGTTGGCAAAATTCACGTATCATGGGGTTAATGTGGGTTAGAATGGAGCTATTTGTAATACAAAAATATTGCATACCAAATACACACATCTGATTTCTTTTAATCCCAGCTCATTTTTTGCAACATAAATCACTTTGTTAAAATGAACAGCTAAAACAGCTGGTTTAGACACTCTCGAAACACACAAAAATCTGCCGCTTTAGATGCTCTAAGCGAGCAATGAAAAGTGCTAAGTGCAACTAGTCTTACAGGAGAGAGAAGGAAACAAACCCGGGTTACCTCTGAACGCTCGTCACAAGCTCCGCTGACCCAGGCCGGGCTGGCAGCTGCCGGCGCAGACCCAGCTGCACCGAAGGCACCACGTCCCACATCCCATGTCCCACATCCACTGTCTTCTCCAGGCCACACTTCCTCAGCTTCAGAGGGGAAGCATCCCCCCCAGCAAATCCTTTCCTCAGGTACAGGCAGGTGCTCAGCTTACTTGTGGCCAATTAAAGAAGATTAAAGAGTCAAATTTGCCTCCCAGGGAGGAATGGGAGCAGGTAATCTGCAGTGCATCACTGACGCAATCATGGCCCTGCAAAGGGCTGTGTGGGGCAGCTGCGGGGCACTTGGGCACAGCCCAGCAACTTGTCCCTGTGGCCATGCAGTGTCCATGGAGGCTGCTGCTACCGCGTTTTGGACCAAAGACCTCTCCTGCAGCGGTGTCTTTCCCCATTGTTTTCTCCTGCTGCATCCCCACCTGCCTGTGAGGCCATGCCTGGTTGCGGTTTGGCTGGCACCGCTCGCCCGTGCCCAAAGGGGCTGGGGACACCAGGACAGGGCTGGGGCAGGGGCTCCTTCCAGCGTGCATGTGTCTGTGCCACCCCGGTGACCAGCTGCCAAAGCCACCCAGCCCCGGCCGGGCCATGTTCTTCCCGCTGAGGGCATGCAAAACCTCTTGGGAAACACTGGGAAGCACCAAACGCCGGCTCCCGAGCCCTGTGCCTGGGGAGCTGGGCAGCGCTCCCCGGCACACCAGGAGCCCTTCCGGCAGCAGCACAGGAAAAGCCATCAAGGGTGTTTCAGAAATCGATTATCAACTGTACCCTTATTAGTAATTAAGTGAATAAAATCTCTTAACTGCAGCACGGGGGGGCAAAAAGACACTCACATCGACAGATTAATTTACCACCAGGAACCCGATGTGCCTTAAATGTGCGGCACCGTCGCTTCATCCCAGCATTTGCCTCATCCGTGCACTGACAGTCAGCTGCATCCACTTGTCAGCTTCAGTGTTTCACAAAAAGCAAAGTTTCAGTCCTCGCTGAGACAGGCCTTCACATGATCATTTTTTTACTGTTTAGATTTTTATCTGCTTTGGTAGATTGGATTTAGGATATTTTTTTAAATTCAGCATTTGCAAGCCTTCTATAAAAATCCTACAGCCGTGCCTTCTTGCTCTAGGCACTGCACAGTGAATCTACTGGTAAAGCCCAAGTGAAGAGACCAAAGATGAAGGATCATTCCAGCCTGCAAACCCTCTGACAATTAAATATATTGCAGAAAGGGCACAGACACATTCAGGCTCCCTATTAGGGAAAACACTCATGTGCTTAGTTTAAGCATGTGGCTAAATCCATTCTTCTTTGCAAAATCTTTGAGACATAAGCACATGCCAAAGTGCATTCCTGAGTAAGGATGCTTCCCTGAACCGAGGCCATAATTCATTAAAACCCAAGGTGCATTTATCCTACTTTTTCCTGTGAGCAGGGATGTGAAAAAAGGGGAAGGGGGGGGGGGGGGGGGGAGAAAACAAGCAAAGAATTAATTTTGATTTGAAACTGATCTATGGTGACAAGGGGCATTTGGTTTTGTTGAAGTAACTAGAAGTGGGAAGTATTTCAGAAGATATCTAAATAAATCTTTTTTAAAGGGGTTTCTCTCTCTCTTTCTTTCTCTTCTTTTCCCCTCTAATTATCCATGTCTGGTAGTCTTGGATCTCAACCCCTTGTTATTTAAAATACATATTCATGGAACTATATTTTACAGTTGCACTGTTCTGGTTACAAAATAGCTTCTACTTTTCTAGGACATAATTTCATTTTGTTTAGCCAAGAATTCATTAAAGAAGCTATAAATAACCTCCTTTAAATATTTAGCCGTGAATAGAGGGTGGACTGGCATTGATGGCTTATTTTAGTACTAATGCAATATGCTTTAAAAAAAAAAAAAGTCCACATTTGAGCATGAATCAAGTTAATCATTAACACTTTCAACGTGATTCTCAGGATCTGCTTCAAACAGAGACTGCCCCCTCCCAGCCGGTGAGCTTCGGGCACGGGAGGGCCACACAACTTTCCCTTCAGTTCTTGCACCAAAACACAATTTGCACCATATCGCGGGGAACCTGCAGCCCCGCGGCTCTGGTGGGCTCTGGTGGGCTCTGGTGGGCTGCTCCCCCAGGCAGGGACCCCTGCTACCTGCCCCGTCTTGCCCCCCTGCAGCTTCTGCTCATGAAGCACCACCACCTTCCCAAGCACGCAGCAGAGAACGTCAGCGCTGGATGGAGCGCAGCCTTTTTTAAAAGCCACCTTAGAAAAAGCAGCCCCAATGCCTCCTCCTCCCCTTTAAGCACAGAGAAAATAAAACAAGTGTGGAGGAAGGGGGAGTTGGTGGCTCAGTTTAACTGTGAGGCTGCGAGGCGCGGCTGTTTTAGGGACAGGTGAGGAAACGGCATTAGCTGACCCCTGCTCACGGACGGCCAAGATCTGGAGAACCAGCTGCTGGCGGCTCTCAGGCTGCGTGTTTGCAAAACCACAGAACTGTGGCCAAAAGCAAGTCCTTCCTTACACCTCCCAGGTCTTTCTGCCTCACTTTTTAGGCTGTGGTTTGGTGATGTCTGCTGGAGAGTAACATCGGTTTAAGGTACTCCACCTCCCCACACCCTCTGCCAACGTTCTCCCTTGCCCTCGCTCCACACGCTACCCGTCTACCTGCGCTGGTGCAGGCACGCTGCGGAAGAGGTTAGAAAACTCACTAGCTTCAGATAAACACACACAACTATTAAAAAAAAAACCCAGAACACCCCGGAATCCAGTAGTTTTGTTTTTTAAACCCAGCTCTTGTCACCTACTATCATTCAAGGGGTGGCCCCAACAAAAGCTGTGTCAGCACAAGGGAGGGGGCAGCAAGCCGGTAGAAGGGGCAGCGGGGCAGGGACTCCGAGAGCCAGGATTGCTCTCAGTCATGAGAAGGATACACAGAACGGTACCCCGAGTGCTGCAGTGCTGTTGTGTTTTGAAATAAAGTTGAAGCATTAAGACATTTTTCCTTAGTGCTGACTCCCTCTGGGCATTCCCAAGACAATTACAATGTTTCCTGAGTATACAAAAGAACTGGGAGATTTTGTAATCAGAGCCTGAGTTTATGCTTCTCTCCTTAAGAGCATTCAATTTCCATGGACATTCATTAGCAGGAGGTTAAAACACAATGGCAGAAGAGAATGGACTGCTTTTATGTCCATGTGGTAGTAAACACTTCAAGCTAGAAATGCAAGTTCAAAATAAAAACCTCTCTGCCTTGTTTCCAAATTAGTAGTAAAGCAGCAAAAAACACACGACTTTCACAGCTTTTTTACTGAAAATTTAATTTTACAAAATACCCTTTTCCATCAAAGAAACTTCCCTGCAATGTACACGAACCCAGCGTTTTATAGATCTGTACAGTGAGATATCAGAGAGGTTTGAAAGAAGGAAAAAAACTTTCAGCAGACACCTAGTTGCAAAACTACAAGAATGTGAATACAAGTGTGTCTTAAAATGCTAAAGCAAGTAATGCAATATAATTGGTGAATCTATTTGAAATGTGAAAAGTTTCCTTAAAATGGTCCATATGGTATGTAGAACATCACAGCTGGCACAAAACTGCCTGTATTTAGGTTTAAACACAAAAACAATGTATGTGAGGAACAGTTTTTGAAAAAGAACCCAAGTGCTGCTATCATAAGGCAAACATATACAAAGGTGCTGACAGCACACAGGGAAATCGACAAAACAAGATGAATACTCAAGTGTTCAAACACTGAACTTTTTTTTTTTTTAATGTTGCCAATAAATGGTTCAAAAGATAACCAATGCCAAATTAACATAGGACACTCTTTTAACTAGCTAGGTGTAACGCATATAGTTTTACGTAATCTCAACAAATATGAAACTAGACATGATACCCCGACGTCAGCTGGCTAGGCAGGACCTAGTTAGTCTGTTGCATTCTGGCAGCTTTGAATTTTGAAATCCTCTTTGTAGTTTCTTCTGATGCTTCGGACAAAACTTCCTCTGATTTTCTCTCCAGAATGGTAGGCAGGACTGGGTGAGCAATGACTGGGTGTGGTATTAAGGAGGGAGACAAAGGCTCCTTCTCTATAACAGTTCCGGAAAATGCCTACAAAAGAAGAGAATACTCAAAATGAGCTAATAAAATGCAAATGTGAAGCTATGCCCATAAGGTCATTACCCTATATTAGCCTGATTAGGACTGTTATTTCTTTTAATCAAAAGTAAAGAAATATCTTTAAATCAATGATTGTTCCTTGCATAAGTAACCAAATCATAATTAACCTCAAAATATAGCTTGTTCAAAGACGACTGAATGAAAGACAGTGTCTTAAATGTACTACTTAAATCTCAATCCTACTGCACAAATGATCTAAAAACTTGCCTACTCACCGACACACGCTCAAGAAATAAACCAGCTGATGTAATATATAGTTTCATTTTGGATAAGAATTGAGAGATTTTGCAAACTTGGAGTATGTCAGCATTTCCATCATACGTCATATTTTATGACTTAATATCTTCTAATTGCATCAAGCTGACACACTGCATACAAATTGGCAAGCACGTATTTTGTTTGTTCTTTTTTCCTTACCAAATATGATCAAAAAATGGTGAAAGAAATTTATACTTAAGAGAACAGCAAACTCGCTTCCAACTATTTCTCTCTATAAAAGGTCTAATAAAAACATTTAATGTTTAAAAATGATAATTTATATGCAGCTGATTATATGACTTGAATCCTTTTTAACTTATCTAAGAAATGACCGTGATTCTTGGAAAACACTGGGAAAAAAGCAGCTCAGAACTACTTTTCATAAACGTATTTAAGAACAAATCACTCTACTATGTACTGAAAACACGAAAGTCCGAATGCCTAAGGACAAGGGGAAGCAGTTTACATCCAAGGTTTGATGATCATACAGGGCACAAAGGAATGCACACCAGATTTATTAACTATGCTTAGTTCTGCTTTTTCATAACTCAGTTACCAAGAAAAACAAAGCAAAACAAACCAGCCATTCTTTTCTTGCAGGACCTGCAAAAAAAGCAGTGTTTTTTTGTTTTCTGCTCCAATAGCCACAGTATGCCCAAAGCCGTGCCTGTGCACAACTGCACTGTTATAACAACACGCTCATTTTCAAAAACAGGTAAGCAAAATACAATTCAAGACAACTCTGGTGAAAGTAGAAACAAAAAAAGTTACTGAGTTGCAAGTGGTCACGGAGAAATAATGTATTTCAAACACCCACAAAAACAACCAAAAGCAAAACAGCAGCCTTTAAGAAGGCAAGTCTAATGAGTGTTTTGCTCACTCTCCTGCAGTTACTTAGCAAATACATTACATTGTAGAGAATAATCAAGTCATATTCAGAAAATGGACTAATGGGTAACTTCTAAAGTGTACTTAGATGTTTTATAAAAATATAGCAAATATATTCCAGGAAGTATGCAACGTTAAGTATCTAAGTCTACAGATGGATCTTCCACCATGAATCTTCACATCCTGCCTGGATGCATCTGTAGCTGCTTGTATGAAAAATGATGATAAACAATAGCTTTTATGAGGAATTCATTTCTTGTCAAAAATAATTTTTCTAAAAATAGTGTTTTCATTGAACTTGCCCGCTGCATTGGGAACTACTGAAAACTCAGCTTCATCTGGTTTGAAAAAATTAGTGTAAGTTCTCACAAAATAAAAATGAAGAATACCCTATGCCATGAATTTCAGAGCAGCGGCTACATTTAATTCTTGTGTTCATCCAGTCACTAAGCAACTGTACATTTTCCCTTACGTCTAACAGTCTCTTTTCTTTATGATGAAGCCCTGAACTTTCCAAACGCATGAAAATAGATTTGTTTGGGATCGCTAATGGCCCCAGTCTGGAATAGGATGAGTGGAGCAGTAATGCCTTCTTCCACAGGGCAATTCCTCTGCCTTTAGCATGTCCAAGTAATAACTCAGCTGATATTTCTGTGTTTTAAAACTTTAAAACACCACCTAGAAATTAGCTGTCTAGCAGCTGTGCAACACAGGTTACAGAGAATCAACTCTTCCCTCTCCACTATGAAGCACATAGTCTTTTTTTTTTTTTTTAATCCCACTGTATATCCTGCAGTGAAATTTTCAGGATGACCCAGTAGACATGACACTGGTTTCAGTAACACTGGCAAGCGACTACTTCGCCAGATCTTTACAGAACAGCTTCAGGTCTTGGGGAAGCCACATGACTCGTCTCCTTCCCCCCGCCCCTAGGATGCACATGACAGAAGCTTGTCACCTGATAATGTCCTTCTGAAGCAAACTAGGTAGGAGTTAGAAAATTATTTTAAAGATATCAAACTGATGGTATAGGCAACTACAGCCATTAGATTTCTCGTTTTTATCCCTGCCAACAATCAATAATTAATTAAAAACTGTACCTCGGTTGTCCCTGAAGAGGGAGGAAGCTTTTTTGGTAGCTGCTGCTGCCCCTCCTCCTCCTCTTCCTCCAGTATGCCTTCACTGTTGTCACTCTGAGTAGCTTCATCACAGCTAATACTCCTCTGAACTCCTCGTCTGTCATCAAACTCAGCAGCACTGTTCTCACTGGTATCGCTACAAACACTGTTCTCTCTGCTTCGAGACTTCAAAATTGATTTACGAGGGACATATTCTCCATTCACAACATCAACAAAGACTCTATAAAGGAAAATGTTAGCTTTAATAAACCATTTCAGGATCAGATGACAAATTTACAGTGATCTTGCTTTGTCTTTTGTACAAATTAATTATGATGTGCTTTTCCAACTTTTTCACTGCAGAATTACAACATCGTACCTTTAGAGGCATCTTATTTACCAACGTACAAGAATCAATTCTGCAGAGCAAACACTGTTATGCCCTTTATTCAAGCATTAAGTTGGTATGCTCTTCCAGCAGACAATGTATAGCTCTTTGAAAAGCATCAGAAAACAGAATAGCATGAGTTACAAAAAGTTAGAAAAAAGGTAAACTAAACGATTGTCAGGGTTGTTTCTGTAAAGAGAAACAGAAGATCACGAAGGAAGGTCCTCTAGAATAAAGTCCTTGTCAAATGTAGAATATAAAAACAAATACTTGAAGCATTCATTGCACATAGAAAAGATGAAGCTTTTTCCTGACAAGTGCTATAATCTGCTTTCAGCAACAAACAAACAAACAAAAATTTAAAAAATCAGCTTTTAAGATCACACCAACACGAAGACTCTTTTCAAGTATTAACAGACTGTAAACTGATAGAGAGGCCTCTTCCTACAGTTTGTACTCCCTCTCCGTGACTTAAAGAAGTCAAGGGTGGGTGGAGGAGAAAGAGTGGCATCAGAAGACAGTGCTGATTTTATCAAACTCACAAAGGAGGAGCCCGATGACTGGATGAGTTTTAATGGTGTTACTTGTCTCTTAACAGCTTTATTCATCAGGCACTCACCGGAACACTTGCATATCTCCACAGAAGATGGGAGCTCCTTTGCAGAGCTCAGGGAGAGCACCATGAACCTTTTACCTCATCTTCAGCCCCAGTAGCTGCCATTACAGGATGGGTTTTTACCTCTTCACGATTTGTGACACATTTTGTTAAATATTTAGGTGCCGGAATACACTGACATACAAACGCAGTGTGATTTTCACAAGCACTTAATCAACCAGTCTAATAGGTCTGGTGTTCATCTTTACAAACCTAAATACTTGTTTTAACTCTCCCGTCACCTTAGATTAGTGTTTTATACAGACTTCTGAGCCCAAGACTTTTTTAAACTCTTTCAGCGTGGTTGTTCTACAGGTGAGCACTTCTTTTTACAGAGAATAGAGACAGTAAAGGACTAAAGTCAGGGAGAGAGAATGCAAGAGAAATTATGCAAACAAAGACCTGAGTATATTCTGAAGATACTAGAAAGGAAGAGACGAAAAGAAACAATTAGTAACTGGAACAGGAGGACTATTACAAGTGACAGATCTGGTCAGTTATGTTTGAAAACAAACACAGGAGCAAATGACATAGAATTAACCAGAATATGTAAGGTAACTGCTGTATTCCCTCATGCAGGGCATACGTACTAGCAAATTTACTTCAATTTCAGAAACTCTGAAAAAAGTAGATAAATGACGAATTGCTAGTTGGAAAAGGAACTCTTAAGCTAAGAAGTGTTTTATGGATATGAAAGCATGGCAACCATGCAGAAGCCACAAACTTTCATTTTTAAGTAGTAAATTCAGTTCCAGCTGTTTCTTTTAGGGAATAGTAGGCTCGGCTTCATACTATAGGTGAACAGAAATGAAAAGCGAAGGTCTGCTAAGGGGAAAGCTCACATGCCAATGCTATAAATTACACACCGGTAAATGTCTGCTGGGGTTTTGATGTTAGGCAGTTCTGGAGTTGCATGGCCATTGCCACTGCTGTTCTTCCTTTTACGCTTGGCCTCTTCTTTCTTTTCACTGAATTTCAAAGTAGTATTTTTTCCTGTGTTTATTCTTACCTGAAAATTGAACACAAATGATGGTCTAGACCATAAAATCAACAATCGCCAGGCTGCAGATCAACTGACTTCTGACATTCTCCTATTCAAGCAGTTGGGGACTACAAAGCATAGATAAATTAAAACAAATGGATGAATGGTAACATTCACAGTGTGAACTGTTTATTCTTTACCACTTGCACTAGGCTGGGCCATTTCTTTGCACTAATGTGCACAGATTTTGCACATAGTATATGACAATCTACTTATTCAAACTCTCCTCAACAACTGAGCTGTTCAACAGTCAATTTCAAGTCAAGTAAAAAGTCATTTTAAAAACTCCTGGACAGGATACTACCTTTTACAGCCGCCAGAAGCCAGCACAGCAAGGTATACATTTCGAGATAATTTTTTAATACTGTATTTGAAACTGCAGGATTTAAACAGTGGGTTTCAAGCCCTCAAAAAAAAATCCAAATAAATGTCACCTATAGTTAGCATTCTAAATTATCTAAAATTTTCTATTTCAGATATGGTATATATGTCTCACATAATCTCTTGAGAGAAAGATAAAAATAATAAAGTACAAACCCTTTTAGGTTCAACAGTATGAGAGAAAAAAATAGTTGGAACAGAGTTATCTCCAATATCTATATCATCTTCATCATCGCTGTGATAATAACTAGAGCCATTAACTTGGCCACCAAACAAGCCTGAATTTGTTATTTCTTTATGGAAGTTGCCCTGAGTAGTACAGTCTTCTGCTCTAGATGTCCCATTCAGATCTGCCCTCTTATCTTCCTTCTCCTCTTCCGAAGAGGTTGTATCTTCTCCATTTGTCTCAACTGTATCAGGCATCCTATGAAATGAGAAATAGCTAAGTGAACCGAGACAACTCACACTCAAGACACACAGGCATACAAAATAATGAACAAGCCTGTACACCATTTTCTTTACCCAGATACTGTATTTTTAGCCCGACAGTGGAACCTTTTTTATACTCTGTAAGTATGACCATGTCCTTTCCATGTCAGCTGGAAACACCAAAACCGTGGCATTATGGCTAATGACACATGAATTGCGTTAGGATCAGAATAGATCTAAGGACGTCATTAAACACTAAACGTGTAACTCCTGCGTTGTGAACAATGGATTTTCCTAGCCTGTGGCAAATGGATTTTACTTCCTCCTTTTCTATCATCTGAAAGAAAAAATACTAGAACGCTGGCCTGCCACAGTTGCACAGAGGCAGATTTTAGCACCTTCGCCCTTGCAGTGCACTCCCTGTTCACGTCCCACCCTTCTCCCACCTATTATGATTTTAACTGCATCAGTCCAGTCAGTTATTTGCACTGACAGCGAGATCTTTTCTGTACAAACAGAACCACACCCCCACAGCTTTCTGAATGCCAAACCTTACTGTGCTACTGCAGCACTGTACCTGTCAAGTTCACCAAGTATCTCTTCTTGTCTCTCGAGCTCTTCTAAGCGGGCCCACAGTTCCTCCTCTGACTGGAAATGGCCCATTGATTTTGTATCACTTCCATTTGCTGGAAAATCTACCTCAAAAACGTTTGATACTTTTGGCTTTGAATGAGGTTTGTGAGCAGTTCGGTATTTTCCTGCGTGACAAAAAATAAGATGCAATTACTGAAGCAACTGACAAAAAGACATGGGGGGGACCACAAAGGAATTAAGGAATATGGGCAGAACATTTTCCATTTTGAATTATTGTTTAACTGTTTAAGTGAAACTGTCAATGAACCAGAGCACCAGCACAGGATAATAGTCTCCGGATGTTACAGAAATACCGAGGCAAAGCAAAGATGTTTATTTACAAAGCAGGAGACACTGATCCTATGACAGTTTTATTACAGCGTGGGGTTTTTTACCCTTTGTGCCAAACAGTAGACTTTGATTTGCTCGGATAGGTACCAACATGTGAATGTGACATTTGCTCACTGTCCCATTAACAGCACATTTTATTAACTGGGAAAACAAATTTAGTTTGTGCTTAAGCTCATTTTGGACAAAGTGACCTATATTTAAAAAGCAGTACTTTTTGTTTTGGGTTGTATTTTTTCAAATTTACAATGAAGATCATTAAAAGTTATCTCCAGAGTCATCTGGAAATTCTGACCAAAATCCAGTCATAGTGAATCACTTATTTTGGTGAAAAAGACCCGCTCTGAAAAACATACAAAAACCTGCCTTTCAGAAATGATAGATATAACCCCCTTTAAAGCTTCAGAGGTGACCTGAGGTATACACTTGTGAGTAAATGGTAGTCACTGACAAGTTCCTGCTGGCATTTAAAAGCTTTGCTACCTAGTAAAATGGTGCATCCATTGAGGATGGGGAATACTTTTTACTGTTTGAGTGCTGTCTAGCACATGGGGAACACGCCGCCTGCCAACAATACTAACACTTTAGCCCTGTACGTGTGAAGGGCAGGACTGCTTCTTTAATCCACCTTCCCCCCCCTGACTGGCAGGTCCCAGGGACACCGCCTGTTTCTGCACAGTCCCACACAGGGTCCCAAGGGAAGTTTCCCCCTGTCCATCAGCAGCCCCCCAACACAGCACCTCTTTACAGGGGTGAGGACCCTTCCCCTTCCATCACTGCCACAAGTACCCGCAGCATTTTGTCTGTACCACGGGACTCCAGCATCTACGGGTTTTTATGAAACTTTGCTTTGTGCATCTGATCAACAGTAGTGCAATGGCTTTGTTATTCAGCATCCTTCAAGTTCTAAAATCTCTACTAACCAATTGTGCGGCCATTTAAAAAAAAATTTAAGAATTCATGGCTTAAAGATATCCTTATTCAAATACGCCAGCTTATACTTTAATCCAGAGTTAAATACAAATTCAATAGCAACACTAAAAAGCAAACAGGTGACTGTAAGTTATGTTGGAATGTGTGTCCCCTACTCTTCCATGGGGTAGCATTTTTCATCATCTCATTAAGAAAAGGCTGAAATGTATTTTATTGAGATTTGAATATAAATTGAGGTAAGCCAAGTAATCAGAGTAGCTTGTGAGGATTTCATTTGGTATAATTACAAAATTAATAAATAAAATTTGGAAGGATTAGTTAACAATCTATTT